>NC_143160.1:22088773-22282336 GCF_041381405.1 Jatropha curcas | reverse complement strand
CCTGCCGCCCAGCCACCTGGGCGGCAGCTGCCGCCCTTCCGGCGGCATCCTGCCGCCCGGGACCCCGAAAATGGCCTATAAATAGGCCATTTTCAGCCATTTTCTGGGGCGCCTTGTCTATTTTGATAGACGAAACCCTCTCTCTCTCACACTCTTTGCGTCCTTCTTTACCGCTTTTTGCATTTTAATTTAATTTTTATTGCATTTTTATTGTGATATTTGACCACTAAAATTAAATAAAATTAAAAATTAATTAATATACCGAAACGAGGAGCTTAACCTGGAGTTAAGAAGTGGTCGACGATTAAATCAGGTACGTAAACGAAACTCTGCCTATTTAATTTTAGCATTTCATGCATACTTCTTCTCTACTCTTAATAATTCTATAATTGCATAAATACATTCACATCATCATTTAGACAAATAAACTGTCTTAAATAAATATGATTAAGCTTAAACGTCCGGTTAATTAATAACTGTGGCATTAAAGCTTAAATCCGACAATATTGGCTGAAAGAGCCTAGTTAATTAATAACTACGGTTCAACTGCCTTATTTCGAACAAATCCGGCTTAAGTCCAATTAATCAATAATTGTGACTAAAAGCCTAAATCGCTTAAAATCAATCTTTTGGCAAAATGCCTTAAAATCAACCATTTTCGGCTCAAAGCCGTAAAATCGACATCTTTGGCAAAATGCCTTAAAATGAACCAATTTTCGGCCAAAGGCCTAAAATCAACCATTTTAGCGACAAATCGCTTAAATCGAACATTTGGTAAATTAATTGCCTAAATCAACTCATTTTGGCCAAAGGCCTTAAAATCAACCATTTTGGCGAAAATCGCCTAAAATCAACATTTTTGGCAACAATTGCCTAAATCAAATCATTTTGGCTAAAAGCCATTAAAATCAACATTTTTGGCAACATGCCTAAAAATCAATCAATCTTTGGCGAAATGCCTAAACACTCATGCACAAAGCATACACACAAAATGCACAAAGCATACACAAAATCATGCACAAAGCATACACACAAAATGCACAAAGCATACACAAAATCATGCACTAAGCATACACACACCCATGCATTAAGCATATCATTCAAAGCCCTCTAAAAGAGGCCTATCGAACTACGTTGACTTTGATCTTCCATTCAAACGGAAGTACGTAGGCACGTTCGGGATTTAACCCCGAGCGGCAAGTCGAAATCACTTAAAACATTTCATTTTGTCGAATTACATCATTCACCCTTGCAAAATACTCATTCATCGGTTAGTTTATCAGCATGACATAGTCTCGGGATCCACCTCGGTTTCGTAGATTGTGCCTTAATCATTGGGATAATTAATCTAGTAACTAGGTTAATTAAAAATGGAGTCACTTAGGGTTTTTTTCTAGTTTACCCTAAAATAATTAAACAAGGTGGCGACTCACACACATCACGTGTATTTCTTCTCATTCATCATATGCATTACATGCTTATGACATTTGGGGAAGGGGTTCACAGTTTGGCGACTTCACTGGGGAGTTATGTAATTCATAAGCATAAAGTGGACTACAATTGTTGTGAAAACTAACCGGCCTTTCTTTAAGGCATCATTTTATTATGCTTTGTTTTGCAGGGTACCCTAATACGAATCAAGTGTTCTTTCCTTAAGAATACTTGATAAATCCGGACTTAATTGAAAAATGTGATTAAGACATTAAAACTTGTTGATTTATTTGCACGATTGGGAATCCTTTTCTCCATTGCATAAAAAATGAACTTCAAATGAATTTCTTCTCTTTCTGTTCAAACTTCTGAGTCTGGATAGCAAGTAGCGCTGATCGGCAGGTCTCTTTGATTATGTCGACGGACAGCCAAAGCGTCCTCCCTGTTGCCGCAAACCATCCCTAATCCTTTTGGGAATGGCCCATGGGCATGCGTACCGTTGGACCCACGCGAAACTCTTTGTTTCACATGTGGTTAGGTATATCCATGCTCAAGGCTCAAGGGTCCCTTAATAAACCGATTCTCTATTTTGTGTCATAGCCTATAGAACCTATCCTTTAGGACTGTATGCTCCCAATGGTACGAATCATCTCATTAAAATAAATTATGACGTGTTGTTGTGCGCATTCATGACATACCATAAGCATTAAAAAAAAAAAAGGAGAGAAGAGAGTGGAGGGACACAAAAATATCCTTCTGTTTGTCAGTCATGCACAGTTGGACAAAGAGTCGGTCTACCTCATATCAGTTACTCTGACACACAATACCGCCCACTATACCCTAATGCGATTACCCTTACACTTACAGGTACCCCCTGTGCAAGCGACCACAATAATACCAGACACACCTACAGTGCTATCACCAACCTCAACTACACCGATGGCATCACTAGCTGACATCCAAACTCTCATGGAACAAATGGAAGCCAGAATACAGGCTAGGATGAATGAGGCATTGGCTGCCCAAAGAACCGCCCTATTAGCTGAACTAAGTGGTGGTAATGGAAGTGGGGCCTTCCGCTGGGGGGAGTGGTCCTGCTGCCTCCAACCAAGGACCTGGCTCTGCGCCTACGTCTTCAAACCCTAACTTGGATGAAATGACCTCCAAAACTGCTTCTGAGCTGGAAGCTCAAAGAATGAGAGAAAAACTGGAATTGCTAGAAAGGTCTGTTACTGCTCTAAAGACCCACAAGGAGGTGGTGGACATGGACTCTTTGTCCTTGTTCCCCGAAGCAAGATTGCCTACTAAGTTCAAAATGCCAAACATGGACAAGTTTGATGGAACCACCTGTCCTAAAACACACTTGAAAATGTATGTGGGCGCCCTTAACCCATTTGGATTAAGCAGCGAGCTCCTTGCTCAGTTGTTCCAACAATCCCTGACTGGTGCTGCTTTGAGGTGGTTTGTCAGTTTGGACCGCTCTAAGATGAAGACCTGGGAGGATGTTTGCAATGCTTTTAATTCTCAGTATCACTATAATATAGAAGTTGATGTTACTCGAAGAGAACTAGAAACTACCAAACAAAAGAACAATGAACCCTTTTCCTCGTTCCTTACGAGGTGGAGGGCCAAGGCCGCCCAAATGATCAATCGACCTTCAGAACAAGAACAGGTGGACATAATCTTAAAAAACTTGTTGCCTGTCTATCAACAACAGTTACAGACTCAATATCTACCATCATTCCAGTCGCTCATTGCCACTGCTACGAAGGTGGAGGATTTACTTCAAATGGGGCAACTAAAAGAAGAATCGGGGGCCTCAAAATACAAAAAACCTAGTCAAGTTAGCAAAGTCCACGAAGTGGCAAGCATTACTCCCACAAATCCTCTACGTGTGGGAAATATGAGAGCTGGCAGTCAGTCAAGAAGAACCTACACTGATCTCGGAATGCCAATCCTTTTGGTATTCCGAGAGGCTGTTAAAGCAAACTATATCAAACCTTTGGAAGCAAGACCACCACCCAACCCACTACCAAGGAATTACAAAGCCGATGAATATTGTGAGTATCATCAGGGATATGGGCACAAGACTGAAGCATGTTGGACCCTCAAAAATCGCATCCAAGACCTAGTGGATAATGGTTCGATTATTCCACGAAGCAAACCAAACATTAGCACTAACCCTTTACCAAATCACGGGGTAAATGCTATTGTTTCTGACCAAGAATTGATCGATCCTTTCGAGCTATTCTTGGAAATGAATGAAATCTGTGTCCTAGATCTGAATGACCTATCTGAGGAGGTCGATGCTATAACCAGAAGCGGGAGACAGTATGAACCTTTAGTCTTGGACAAAATTCCAAATAATCCCTACCAAAGAACAGAGGAGAAGGAGGATCCGGTCCTATCACAATTAAAAAAGACACAAGCTAAGGTGTCAATCTGGGAACTTTTAGCATCATCTTTTCCTCATCGCCAAGCTCTTTGCAAGGCTTTGAGCCAACTTCAGACATCGGTAGAGGTTAGCCCTGAAGTGCTAGTGTCCACCCTCACTCAATCATCTAAAATGCAAAGCATCGGGTTCTCTGATGATGACTTACCTAAGGAGGGAAGCAGTCACAACAATGCTCTTTATGTCACCATTCAGACTAGAGACAAAACTGTACCCATGGTTCTCATTGACAATGGGTCAGCATTGAACGTCTGCCCACTAAGGGTAGCCAGCTGTTTGGGGTTAGAAGAGACAGATTTCATTCCATCTGACCAGATAGTGAAAGCCTATGATAGTACCCGAAGGGAAGTGTTGGGGGTTGCTATGCTAAAATTGACAGTCGGGCCAGCTGTGATGGAAGTCCCATTCCAGGTAATTGATGTACCGACCAGCTTTAATCTGCTTTTGGGTCGACCATGGATCCACCATGCCAAGGCAATACCCTCGTCCTTACACCAAAAAGTCAAGTTTCCTTATGAGGACAAGGTTATTACTATCCAAGGAGATGACTACAATCAGTTGAAAAAGCCGAAAGGCGAGCCTCTCTTTGAGGTCAACCCTGAGACTACCAACTTGCCCCTTTCGGGATTTCAATTTGACACTGTGCAGTTCATAGAAGGAAAGACTACAAACTCCCGAATTCTCTTTGATTTCGGGACGGTGCAGATAAATTGCATAGTTCCTTTAATGCTGAAGATGTCCTATCTGCCGGGAATGAATATGGCAAGGTCCGGAAAGACATACCCCGCATTGCAAGCCTGGGAATGTCCGGTGAATGAAGGGACTTTCGGGCTAGGTTATCAGCCTACTGATGAAGACCGTGCTGAGAAGACCAGAAGAGGAAAGAAGAAAAACATACAAATGCCATCACGCTTCTTGACTTTAAATAGTCACTTCTGCAAATCGGGAGAGACGATTCCTTATCGTAACTTCCAAGAACCATTTTACTGCCCGACTGCTAAAAAGATGCTGCCTGGGTTAGAAATATTCTCTGATGTATGGGGTAACAAGCCTGAAACGAAGACCGATCCGGAAGTGGAAGACTTCATGCAGCCTAGTCTCTTTGATGAGGTTGCAGTCATTACAGGAAACGGTGAAGACCAAGATCTACTGAGCCTAATCAAGCCGAATGAAGGGCCTCTCACCAACTGGTACACCGAGGAGGAACATGCTGCTTACGAACCCCCTCCCGAGTCGAACCTAGAGTCAAAAGTTGTAATCAAGTCCTGTATTGAGTTTGAGTCTGACCCTGGGTATGAAACTGAGCTAGAGTCCAGCCCCAATTCTGAGTCGTCTGTGTCGGATTTTGAAAATCCAGATTTCAAATTTGATGTAATCTTTGGAGACGATTCCGTCATAATCAATAAAGGTTTGCAGATTCTTGATTACCCCGCGTGTCTATCTTTCCAAGCATTTCCAAGCAAAAATAAAGAAAAAGAAATAAACGAAATAAAAAATGAAAAAGAAAAAATAATAATTGGCAAAGAAGAAAATGAATATACATACATTGCATTTGATTGTGCTAACAGGAAACAAGTCAGTGAATGCTTGAAGAAGTTCGCCGATTGCTTCATGTGGAAGGCAAGCGACATCACGGGAATCGACCCAGCAATAGCGGTACACAAAATCCCAGTATACCCCGAGGCTAAGCCAGTAAAACAGAAGCTAAGAAGGCTGAAGACAGAATGGTCTTTGAAGATCAAGGAAGAAGTGGCCAAGCAGCTGGAAAACAAGTTCATAGAACCTATCGCCTACCCAACATGGTTAGCAAATATTGTGCCAGTGCCGAAGAAAGACGGTAAGGTCAGAATGTGTGTTGATTATAGGGATTTGAACAAGGCGTGTCCGAAGGATGACTTCCCCCTACCGCATATTGACTTGTTAGTAGACCGAATGGCGGGACACGAGATGGTCTCCTTGACCGATCTTGCTGTCGGATACAACCAAATAATGATGCATGTGCCAGACAAAGAGAAAACGGCATTCATCACGGAATGGGGAACTTATTGCTACAGAGTTATGCCTTTTGGGCTCAAAAATGCGGGGGCAACCTATCAAAGAATGGCGACAGCCATCTTCCATGACATGATTCACGAAGAGGTAGAAGTGTACGTGGACGACATGGTTGTTAAATCAAAAACAGCTGAAGAACATACAACAGCGCTCGAGAAGTTCTTCCTTAGACTTCGAAAGTATAATCTGAAGCTCAACCCAGCAAAGTGTCTGTTCGGAGCTACATCCGGAGTATTTCTGGGGCATATGGTCAGTCGGAAGGGCATAGAGATTGACCCTTCGAAAGCCAAAGCCATTCTGGAAATGCCAGCTCCGAGGACGGAAAAAGAAGTCCGGGGTTTCCTGGGAAGACTACAGTATATCAGCCGGTTCATCAATCAACTGGCGGACACCTGTGGTCCTATGTTCAAGTTACTTAGGAAAGGAGTAGCAGTCAAGTGGAATGAGGATTGTCAGGAAGCTTTCGACCAAGTCAAACAATATCTGCTATCCCCGCCGGTTTTACAGCCACCAAGGCTAGGGAAACCTTTGCTATTGTACCTATCAGTCACAGAAGAAGCTATGGGTGCAATGTTAGCTCAGCAAGCAGAAGATACAAGGATAGAAAATGCAGTGTATTATCTCAGCAAAAGGATGCTAGAATACGAATTAAAGTACAATAAAATAGAGAAGTTGTGTCTGGCTCTAGTCTGGGCCTGTACCAAGCTACAGCACTACCTCTCGTCTTACACTACGTACGTTATTTCTGAGTCGAACCCCTTGAAATTCCTTATGGAGAGGCCGGTTCTTGACTGTAAGATGGCAAAGTGGGTATCAGTACTTGCAGCTTATGACCTAAAGTTTGTACAACGGAAGGCCGTAAAAGGCGGTGCTTTAGCTGATCAATTAGCTGAATTACCGGTCGGAGACCAAATGCTGGAAGTGGAATTTCCTGATGAAGACTTGTTAAGCTTAGAAAGTGAAGTCTGGGAGATGTACTTCGATGGAGCTTCGAATTACCATGGAAATGGGGTTGGAGTTGTATTCAAAACTCCTTGTGGAGAATACATCCCAATCGCAGTCAAATTGGATTTCAACTGCACTAACAATGAAGCCGAGTATGAAGCTTGCATAAGAGGGTTAGAAGCAGCCTTGGAAAAGGAGATAAAGATCCTCAAGGTTTTCGGAGATTCCAACTTAATAGTCTCCCAGGCTTTAAGGAAATGGAAAATTAAAGAAGAGCGTTTGGTTCCTTACCTACAACGCTTGGATGAATTGGCTCAGCAATTTGATGGTTTATCCTTCCATTACTTGCCACGAGCCAAAAATCAGTTTGCAGATGCTCTAGCCACTCTAGCCTCCATGGTCAATGTAGAAGAGGATCGAGTCATTCGACCCTTGACAGTGCGGCTACAGAAACAGCCAGCACACATCATGAATTTGGTCGACGATAAGCCCTGGTATTGGGATATACAGAATTATCTTCAGAATGAAGTTTACCCAGAAGGATCCACCAAAACTGATCAACGGACATTGAGACAACTAGCATCCGGATATTTCCTTACTGGGGGAATTCTGTACAAAAGAAGTTGGAATGGCCTGCACCTAAGGTGCGTTGATGAGGAAGAAGCTCAAACCATCATGGATTCCTTACATAACGGGGAGTCTGGCCCACACATGCACGGGATAGCCTTGGCTCGAAAAATCATGAACCTAGGTTATTACTGGTCAACCATGAAGGCAGATTGTGTGAGGCATGCACAGAAGTGCCACGAATGTCAAATTTTTGCTAAATTGCAAAAACAGCCTCCGGTCAATCTGAATCCTATCACTTCACCATGGCCTTTCGCGACCTGGGGCATAGACGTGATCGGAAAAATCCACCCGAAGGCTTCCAACGGTCACCAGTTCATTTTGGTTGCTATAGATTATTTCACTAAGTGGATCGAGGCAGCCTCTTATTCGATTCTGAATGCCAAGAAGGCAGCACAGTTCGTTCGTACCAACATCCTTTGCAGGTACGGAACGCCATTCGAGATCACCACGGATAATGGAGCTCACTTCCAGGGTGAATTTGCTAATTTGTTGAAAGAGACGAGAATTCCAACATCATAAGTCCTCACCCTATCGTCCACAAACGAACGGGGCTGTAGAAGCTGCAAATAAGGCCATAAAAGTTATTTTGCAAAAGACAATTAAGAAGCACAAAGCTTGGCATGAACAGTTGCCGAATGCCTTATGGGGATATAGGACTTCAATTAGAACACCTACTGGGGCAACCCCGTATTCCTTAGTATATGGCATGGAAGCAGTATTGCCTATTGAGCTGGAAGTTCAGTCGGCGAGGGTTATCCGGGAAAGCCAGATCAGTGAAGCAAATTGGGCTGAGAATTATCATTTGCAGCTCTTGGGTATGGATGAAAAGCGATTGCGAGCAATCCACCAAACTCAAGTTTATCAAAGAAGAATGGCGCGACATTTTAACAAGAGGGTCAAAGACCGGAAACTGGAAGAAGGTTGTTTGGTTCTGAAGGAAATTAGACAACCGGTCATAGATCCACGGGGGAAGTTCCGTCCTCATTGGGCTGGACCGTATGTGTTGAAGAAGATCTTGTCAGGCGGAGCCGTTATTTTGACTGATTTGGATGGCTTGGAATTCACTAATCCATGTAATTTAGATCAGTTAAAAAGATATTTTGTGTAAATTGTAATCATTTGCATAATGTAAAACGAACTACATTAGACCTGATTCTCTTCGGAAAAAAGAAATTATATATCGGAGATATGTAGGCAGCCCTCATTGGGTACGGTCTAAACATTAATAAAAAAAAAAAACAAAACATACCATTTCATAATTCTTTCTTTTGCCGATAATAATAAAAAAAAAACCCTGCTAAGTTGAAAACCCGAAAGGGCGGCTTAGGCAAAAAATCAGGGCCCGCTAAGTTGAAAACCCGAAAAGGGCGGCTTAGGCAAAAATGGGTAGCTCGCTAAGTTGAAAACCCGAAAGGGCGGCTTAGGCAAAAATCAGAGCTTGAATAAATAAAGTTGGAAAATGCTTGGAAAGCTTAAAAGACGATAACATGCCCAATTGAAAGCAACAATGGCAAACAGTCTAAAATCAAGCAGAAAACTAAAGAAAGTAGAGTCCACGTCCAAATAAAACATACATCCAAAAATCCAATGCCAAAACACCAAAATCCACACCCAAAGTCCCAAGTAAAAGACAAAAGAGTTCAAACAAAGCCAAAACACCAAAAGTCCAAAAGCCTATTAGAGTCTAGGTACCCCGTCGCCTCCGTGGGGCAACGTCCTCCGAGTCATCCCCAGTTGCCTGAACTCTCTCCAACATTTCCTGTCTGGGGAGCCAACAGAATCTCCTCATCAGTCCCAGCCTCATTACCAGCGTCAGCCTGAGTCCAACCTTCAAGTACACTCAGCAGTGCGTTCCTCCTCAGCTTCTCAACTGGCCAGACAATGGTCATAAACCAAGACCGGTACTCAGGAGAAGTCTGAATACCAGCAGGATTAGGTGAAGGTCTAACCATATGATGGTCCCTAACCCAGGCCCTAAGGACGGCTCGAGTAACTCCCGGAGTGATGGCTGAATCAGCTAGGGAATCATCCATGGTCGGAACAGTCTGATCTATCCCCATCTGTCTCAGAACGCGCGAAGCACAGTACCAGGTGCAATGTGTAAGGCCCAACAGGTAAACCTGAGTATGGCGGAAGCTAACCTGAATAAACCGGTTGATATCATACCAAGGTACGAACCACAACACCTCGTCTGGACCTAATTCAATTAACCATGAAGTCCACGCATCAACGGACGGGTATGTAATCAAAATCTTCCGCATACGATACTGGACAGGGTTATAGGGCAATAAAGTTGGAGCAAGCAACCACTTGGAGGTGGTCCTTCAACCAAACCTGAGTAATGGATCCTTTCTATTACAAAGGAATGAATCAAAACACAAAAAATAGGGAAAAGAAGAGAGGAGAAGTACCTGGAGAATAATCGGGGAAACCGTCCAGTCCTCGAAGCCTAAAGCAGCTCTGTCAAGGCTCCTGATAGTTTCTGCTAGCACAATGCCACCAATGCAACCCATGTCCTCCATTTGTCGAATCATAGGACAAAACCGCAGATCCCCGAAGCCTGGATCCTTGTTAAACAAGAAACCAGATAATAAGCAAAATACAAAGGCCCGCATCCTAAGCCTCATCCGGTCTGGGTCATCCAAACGGACCTCTGAAAATTCATCAATCAGGGGCATCAGAATCGCCTTCTGGTCGTCAACAATCATGGCCTTAGCTTGTGGCCGGCTGAATTGAAATAAATTTTCAAATGACCGAACATACCCAACTTTAACCTCATGCCTGACTAAAGGGGCATTAGGGTCACACCCTATGATAGCACAAAACTCCTCGAAAAGAGGACACATCTCCTCCATCATGGCCCCGAACCGAAAAACGTGGGCCTCAGGGTCCCAGAGTCTGATACAGGCCCATAAAAAGTTCCAGTCGATCACTACCCCCCTAAGGGTAATGATAGGAGAGAGGCCATACCTCTTCAAGTTGATCTTTTCAACTTTGGAGAGACTCCTAGCCCAGCTGTGCATGCTATGATTGAAAGAAGGATTCATTCTTTGGAAAAGATAAACACAGAGAGAAAAGAAGAAGAGAGAAGATAAGGAATGAGTGAAGAGCCGAAACAAAGAACAAGCTTTTATAGGAGAAAATGCACCGAATGAGGGCCGGGCGGCAGCAGCCGCCGAATGATGGCGGCAGCAGCCGCCGAATTGCCACCGAATGACGGCGGCAGCGGTCGCCAAATTGCCACTGAATGATGGCGGCAGCGGCCGCCACGCATAAAAAAAAAAAAAAAAAAAAGAGTGTATTTTGTCCATAAGCCAAAATGATGAAGTCCTCCCATTTTGTTTCAAATACAATAAACATGCATACATATATTTCAATACTAACCAAGTGCAGGTACAAAATAAAACTCAGTACAACGATACAGTACAGAAGCACGATCAAAGTTTAGTACAGTAGTCAGACAAGAAAGAAAGAAAGAGGAACAGAAAAATCCGGCAATCATGGCTTCAGCGACGGGGCCTCTGCCTTCTCTGATCATTGTAAGCCTCACTGAGTCCAGGACGAAGACAGTTCCTGTTGCATCCCGAGCATCAATTCCATCATCTGATTGATCAATCCAACAGGAACCTATAAAAAAAAAAAATGCAAATGAACGTCAAATCTCTTATGAATCGTTTTTGTGAGAGATTTAGCAGTTTTTACTTACCTCAGTAATGTCCTCAGAAGGCAGAGCCAAGCGATCCACATTTTCCAGCGAGACCTCTCGAAAGGCTAAAGGAGCGTCAGGAGTATGGTAGGAAATGCTGTACGGAAGACGTAAATTGGCCAAGTCTGAATGAAGCGACCCGGTAGCCTCTGTCACAGCCCGGGGAGCCCTGGAATGGCCGGCCGAGTGGCTAGGGCCGGCTTGAGATGAACCTTCAGCCCGAGTAGAAGAAGAAGGATCAGTCGTAGGCCTCCTCTTTGGAGTCCTACTCGAAGAACCCGCGGCCCGAGAAGAGCGGGTGGCGGGCGGATGGAAAGGAGCTGATCTCTGAAAATTGTCAAGCCGCGATCCAATAGGCTGCATCAGAAAGAGTCTGCAGAACTCAGCATAATCTCCCTCCAAGATGAACTCTCCATACGGAATACCCTCAGTATGCGCATCAGTGAGAGTCATCTGCCTGCCCTCTCGCATGTCCCCAGGAGGAGGATAAGGGATGGAACGACAGCCTCTTATTTGAAAGTCTACTCTCTCGCCCAGGTAATATCGTCTCAGGACGGGATGCGACAGGATCACCCTCTGCCGAGACAAGTCATCCGACCGCTGGAAATGAGGATCAACCTGGATCCAGCTCTGTAGGCGAATGGCCATCGCCCCCACCTCCACCTAAAAAAAAAAAAGATGCAAATATGTTGATAAATCTTTTTTTTATTCAACGTATTCAAGAATTACTGAACACATACCTGCGCCGGGCTACACCTATCAAAAAAGGTTCTCAGGTCTTTTAGCGAGTGCTTATGCCGACTGGTATGAAGGTTTGTTCGGTACCATCTCCAAGCCAAAGGTACCAGCCCTAATCCGAGATCTGCATGAATTTGCTCCGGGCGAGTGTAAGGAAAATACTCAAATGCCCAAATCTGCAACAAAGAAGAAACGAGAGTCAAAAGAGGGCTAATAATATAGAAAAATATACAGAATGTTCTTCGCATTACCTCCCAGAAGTAATAGGTCCCGCTAAGTTTACAGTGGCTCCGACTCAGATCACACATGTCATCATACATACGGCTCAGGATAGCGCCGGCCCAGTCGTACTCCGTGAGATGGGCTAGGTTTTCTAAACTCTTCAAGATAGAAGGATTAAACCTCTCTTTCCTGTTGGACCAAAAGGTCGAAGCAAACATCAGCAACAAAGTGAATCTGGCCACCTGAGTAGCCGTCAGCTCTCCCCGCCTATGTCTAGCATAAATGCCGGGGGCTTGGAGATATAGCCAGCGCCTGGAAACACTCAAAGCTGGAATAGCAGAACCTGGCCCGACAATCCGAGGCAGGTCTATACCAATCAATTCCGCCATCCGATCAGGGGAAATCTCTGTCCTCCAGTCATCATATAATTCAATCGTCCGAATACCAAAAGGGATTCCGGTAATCACAGAAAAATCCACAGGGGTCATTGTCATCTCGCCCCAAGAAAAATGAAAAGTGTTGGTAGTGTCCCACCATCTCTCGGCCAAAGCACCCAGCAACTCCTTGTGGCTATTCCGGCCAGCATCAAAATGCCTCAAGTAACCCAGACGGGACGAATTGATGATTGCCCCGACCGGGTGGCTCGGATCCAATATCTCGATCGGGATTTCGGACATAGAATTCTCAGCCACATCCAATTTAATGTAAGGATCCTAAAAGGTAAAGTAATATAAGAATTGTCCCTTGGTTCCTTACTAAGGATAATGTCTTAATTCTACCTTAGCATGCATACTAATAAAACAGTGAGTGCAGAAAAATAAAAACAGAAATTCACATTTTCGGCCACACAGGCCCGAAAATTCACAATCTGGCCACAGAGGCCCACAAATCACAAATCAGGCCACAGAGGCCCAAAATTTGCATTTTCGGCCACACAGGCCCGAAAATTCACAATCTGGCCACAGAGGCCCACAAATCACAAA
The DNA here is from genome assembly GCF_041381405.1 of Jatropha curcas. Taxonomy (NCBI): domain Eukaryota; kingdom Viridiplantae; phylum Streptophyta; class Magnoliopsida; order Malpighiales; family Euphorbiaceae; genus Jatropha; species Jatropha curcas. The sequence continues at coordinate 22,269,177 of NC_143160.1, read as the reverse complement.
TCAGGCCACAGAGGCCCAAAATTCACATTTTCGGCCACACAGGCCCGAAAATTCACAATCTGGCCACAGAGGTCCACAAATCACAAATCAGGCCACAGAGGCCCAAAATTCACATTTTCGGCCACACAGGCCCGAAAAATCACAATCAGGCCACAGAGGCCCAAAATTCACATTTTCGGCCACACAGGCCCGAAAATTCACAATCTGGCCATAGAGGCCCACAAATTACAAATCAGGCCACAGAGGCCCAAAATTCACATTTTCAGCCACACAGGCCCGAAAATTCACAATCTGGCCACAGAGGCCCACAAATCACAAATCAGGCCACAGAGGCCCAAAATTCACGTTTTCGGCCACACAGGCCCGAAAATTCACAATTCGGCCTAAGGCCCGAAAATTCCCAACTTTAGCCTGAAAAAGATGATAATAATGCCATAAAGGTAGGCTTACCTGGGCAAAGATGCCAGTTACGGAGGCGTGAGTGTTAGCGTCCGCCGTAAGGTTGACCTCGTCAAGCGAGATCCCCAGAGACCCCAGGTACTCCTCACCGCTCAGATCAGAGGAAGACATAAAAATAAAAAATAAAAAAAAAAAAAAAGAATTTTGGAGCTTTAGAAGTTGAGAGAATTTGAGAGAGTTCCTTAGGTTAGAAAGTTTAGAATGAATGAAAATGAGTTTTTTCAAGCTATTTATACGCAAATAGTCAAGAGGCGGGTCTTCTGGACGCGTCCAGTTTTCGCCTACAAAATTTGCGTTTCAGACAACCACCGACTCCCATAAATCATTTTTATGGTCGACGGTGGGGGGCAACTGTGAATACCCAAATTTTGAGGCTCAGAAAGCCTGTTTTCCCGGACTGCAAACAGTCCGGCCGGACCGGAGGCTATTTCGGAAGTTCACTGAAAATATGTCAATATGGTACTTAAAACGTCCGGAATATCGCGAGGATCGCGAACAGGTCCCGGAATATTTTTCGGAGGTCTGGAACTCCCAAAAAGGCCCTCGGAGCGAGGCACGGTGTCCACACCGGCCCGGCGGCCGGCCGCCGGGCACGGCGGCAGCAGCCGCCCAGCCTGGCGGCACCTGCCGCCCCACTTCCTGGGCAAGGCCTGCCGCCCAGCGCGGGCGAGACCTGCCGCCTAGCGCGCGCGGGCGAGGCCTGTCGCCCCGCTCGGCGGGGCCTGCTGCGTGCGCGGGCGAGGCCAGCCGCACAACGCGCCGGGGCCTGTCGCCCCCGCGGCGAGGCGTGCCGCCCAGCGCGGGCGGGGCTGTCGCCCGCGCAGGCGGGGCCTGGCCCCCCACTCCCTGGGCGGCACCTGTCGCCCAGCTTGGGCGACACCTGCCGCCCAGACCAGGCGGGGCCTGCCGCCCCACCGCTGGGCGGCAGCTGCCGCCCTCCCAGGCGGCACCCCCCGCCCAGCGTGGGCAGCACCTGCCGCCCGGGACCCGAAAATGGCCTATAAATAGGCCATTTTCAGCCATTTTCTGGTGCGCCTTGTCTATTTTGATAGACGAAACCTTCTCTCTCTCACGCTCTTTGCGTCCTTCTTTACCGCTTTTTGCATTTTAATTTAATTTTTATTGCATTTTTATTGTGATATTTGACCACTAAAATTAAATAAAATTAAAAATTAATTAATATACCTAAACGAGGAGCTTAACCTGGAGTTAAGAAGTGGTCGACGATTAAATCAGGTACGTAAACGAAACTCTGCCTATTTAATTTTAGCACTTCATGCATACTTCTTTTCTACTCTTAATAATTCTATAATTGCATAAACGCATTCACATCATCATTTAGACAAATAAACCGTCTTAAATTAATTTGATTAAGCTTAAATGCCCGGTTAATCAATAATCGTGGTATTAAAGTTTAAATCCGACAATATTGGCTAAAAGAGCCTAGTTAATTAATAACTACGGTTCAATTGCCTTATTTCGAACAATCTCGCCTAAAAGTCCAATTAATCAATAATTGTGGCTAACGGCCTCATTTAATCACGTTTTTTGGCAACAAAATTGCCTACATTTAATCAATCAATTTTGGCAACTAATTGCCTACGGTCTAATCGATTTTTAGCAAACGAATTGCTTAAATCAACACTTTTTGGCCAAAGGCCTAAAATCAACCATTTTAGCGACAAATTGCGTTAAATCGACATTTTTGGCAAAATGCCTTTAAAATCAACCATTTTCGGCTCAAAGCCGTAAAATCGACATTTTTGGTAAAATGCCTTAAAATGAACCAATTGTCGGCCAAAGGCCTAAAATCAACCATTTTGGCGACAATCGCCTAAATCGCACGTTTTTGGCAACAATTGCCTAAAACAACACATTTCGGCCAAAGGCCTTAAAATCAACCATTTTGGCGACAATCGCCTAAATCGCACATTTTGGCAACTATTGCCTAAATCAAATCATTTTGGCTAAAAGCCATTAAAATCAACATTTTTGGCAACATGCCTAAAAATCAATCAATCTTTGGCGAAATGCCTAAACAAAAATGCACGAAGCATACACACAATCATGCATAAAGCATACACACAAAAATGCACAAAGCATACACAAAATCATGCATAAAGCATACACACAAAAATGCACAAAGCATACACAAAATCATGCATAAAGCATACACACAAAAATGCACAAAGCATACACAAAATAATGCACGAAGCATACACACAATCATGCATAAAGCATACACACAAAAATGCACAAAGCATACACAAAATCATGCATAAAGCATACACACAAAAATGCACAAAGCATACACAAAATCATGCACTAAGCATACACACACCCATGCATTAAGCATATCATTCAAAGCCCTCTAAAAGAGGCCTATCGAACTACGTTGACTTTGATCTTCCATTCAAACGGAAGTACGTAGGCACGTTCGGGATTTCACCCCGGGTGGCAAGTCGAAATCATCAAAATCACATAAACATTTCATTTGGTCCAATTACATCATTCACCTTGCAAAGCATTCACTCTTTTTGGTTAGTCAATCAGCATGACATGGTCTCGGGATCCACCTCGGGTTCGTAGATTGTGCCTTAATCATTGGGATAATTAATCTAGTAACTAGGTTAATTAAAAATGGAGTCACTTAGGGTTTTTTCCTAGTTTACCCTAAAATAATTAAACAAGGTGGCAACTCACACACATCACGTGTATTTCTTCTCATTCATCATATGCATCACATGCCTATGACATTTGGGGAAGGGGTTCACACCTTATAACTCCCTTTTCTTTTGGGTATTAGTTCACTATAAGTAATTGTATTATATTATTAATAATGAATTTGAGATCCGGTCTCAACATCAAGATCAAATGTCCATACCGAGCATTAGCTCTTATTAATGCATGTCTGAAAAGGAAGGTGTTACATGGTGCATGAATGTCACAACATATGTACAATTTATATCAAACAGGGGAATGGGAGTTGGGAAATGCATGCCTTCCAACCTTATTCCTCCCACACACGGATTCCGTTGGTATAAATTCCGACATCTGTTTCCTAGGTATTGGTCTAATCTCGACAACCAACAGGGGGTTTTGAGATTGGCGATATAAGCTCTCGGAAATGAATGCGGCATTTCAACAGCAGATAGAATCGGGTGTACCTTAGGGGAAGTAACTAAGGTTTTGAACTATGTGCATGGGCTTCGGTCTCATTGGGCTGAACAAGGTCTGGGTTCCGCAAACAGGATTCGGGCTTTGTTGGGCCTACTCCTTTTAACGCACCTTTAAGGTACTAGGCTTGCGGTTGGTAGTAATGTTAATTCTCGGATGGATGCACCTAAATCGCATGGTCTAGGCTAGATCCACCGTCAAACTTAACACCAGTACCGAAGGGTGATATGGGTAGAATGAGGTGAGAAGAGAGAAATGCAAGTGAATGCAAAAATCCTAGAAAGAGAAAGGAAAGCAATTAAACACATACGGACGATTAATAATTTTCCATCGGCTTTTTCTAACCCATTTTTATTTAGAAATAGTAGGCTTTTAGAGTCAATTCCTAATTGCAACCACTACATTGTTTATTAAAAAAAAAAACAACCGGGGATTAGTGGGTGCAAAATCCCCAGTGAAGTCGCCAAACTGTATCCCCCCCCCCCCCCGGAGAAAAATCATTACTTTTATTTTTGGTTTTGATATTTGTTTTGGAAAAGTGGTGACAAAACCTTTGGATATACGGTGCCGATAAATCGGTCTTATAAATCATTTTTAGTCGCCACCCATTATTTCGGCAATGGGACCGTTTTGATTTTTATTTTGTAAAAGTGACTCCATTTTAACCCATTTTATTCAAGGCCTCTTATTTTTGGTGAAACTGGTCAGGCGTACCAAGTACGATTCTAGGTAAGGGAATTGGGTACGTCGGCCCGTTGGAAGCCGACACCCGGATAAACCGGCCTCTTTTAACCTACGATTTCTAATTGGATTTTATTTTAGAAAAACCAATTATTTAAACCCAACCCGAATAAATCGAACCAAGCTCCTATGTGGAAAATTAATTAACCGTCCCAATTAATTTCATCCATTGCATTCATCACAAATAAAACATATCATTCACCATCCATCTATAACACATATTAAAATAAAATAAAAGACCCGCTCTTGCCTTATGGTAAAAGGCGGGCCACAAACCGAATTTGATAATATGATAAATAATAAACAAAGAGAAATAAATCCTAAAACCTCATAATCATTAATAATTAGTCGATTTGATTTGATTAAATCTTAATTTGCCCATGTTTGATCATTTTCTGAATTGAGATTAAAGTCTACTTAATAATATGAAATTAAGATGAAATAAGGAAAGTATACTGAAATTTTAGGGCAGTTGCGTCACGCATGTGTTCCATAAGGAATAGTCGCGTGACGCAGCTCCCCTTATTCATATTACTGGAAGTAGGTACAGTTGCGCCACGCAGCTGTTCTATGAAGAATAGTCGCGTGACGGAACTCTCAGCTGCGTGACGGAACTATTCGCAACTTATTGAAATTTCTAGTTTTATTGATTATTCATCCAAAATATCACATTAAATATAAAAGTATCCTGGGTATGCGAATAGCTGCGTCACGCAGGTGGTCCAGTCCGAATTAAAGACTTTTGGACATGAACAGTCGCGTCACGCAGGTAGTAGCTGCGTGACGCGGCTGCCCTAGTCCGCAACTACCATTCAAACTACTCTTTTTACGTGTTCTTTTTTATCAACAGAGGTTTAATATAATTCAGAAATACTCAGAAATGGGCAAAATGTAGTTTAATCAAAACCAAACTGACCAAAATACTAAGAAAATGAGATTTTCACAAATAAGTAACTAAAAAATGCAAAAGAATGGTTTAGATGATTACCTAACCCTCAGATTTGAGGATTGCATACGTTATGGTTGATCTAGGGATGAAACTTCACGATCCCAGAAATGTTCAATGCCCAATCTTAGCAATAAAACCTTTCTTTTTTTTTTTTTTATCTTTTCCTCTTTTTATGTCCTTTTTATATTTTCAAGCTTTCAATCTATGTGCCTAATGGCTTGATCTTCCCCAAGGTTACTCACTAGAGTCTTTGAGGGAAACCCTAGCCGCAATCATTTTTTTTTTTTAGTCTAAAATGCCTTAGTCTTTTTTTGAGAGAAATCAGAAAAGTTCAGAAGAAGTCCCATTTTTGCTGTGTAATGCAGTATTTATATGGCTAGGGCAACAGGACAGTCGCGTCACGCGGGTATGAGCTGCGTGACTCACCCGCAAACCTGCGTGACGCGACTTACTTTTCGTACAGTTGCCGCGTATCCATACAAACAGTGCAGGCCGTTGCACGAGCGCGCGCCAGAGGTGTCAGCCCTGTTGGAGCTGTGTGACGCAACTAAGAGTGCCCTCACGCAGGTATTAGCTGCGTGACGCAGCCCTAATACGGGTCAGACTCCTTTGGGCGGTTTGATTCAATTTTTGATTTAGGCACTTCTGGTTTATTGTGAAACCTCATCCTTTGTCCTCATATCATCTTTGGGTTAGGTGGAGGCATAAAACCACGCGTCAACAAGGAGGCAACCCAATCACAAAATCCATGGTAATCCTATCCCATTTCCACTCCGGAATAGAAGTAGGGTGTAACAAACCAGAAGGAAACTGATGCTCTGCTTTCACTTGCTGGCATGTCAAACACCTCGACACATAATCTGTGATATCCCTCTTCTTCGCCGGCCACCAATACTGTGATTTCAAATCATAATACATCTTATTACTGCCAGGATGCATAGCATAGGGACTACTATGAGCTTCCTTTAAGATACTCTTTCTCAACTCTGAAATTTTAGGCACACAAATTCGATCCCCAAAGTACAAGCAGTCCTCTCTAATCTCAAATCCCTTCTTCTTACCCTCTCTGACTAGGCCTTTCCACAAGGCAATAGTCTCATCACCCTGCTGTGCATCTCTAATCTGCTGCAGTAGGCTAGGTTTCACCATAAGCTCTGCTACAAGAGCACCATCTCTAGTCACAGATAAGCGTGCATTCATAGCACGAAGAGCAACTAATGCCTTTCTACTGAGTGCATCTGCCACTACATTAGCTCTACCCGGGTGGTAATCTATAGTGAACTCATAGTCCTTAAGTAGCTCTAACCATCTGCGCTGCCTCAGGTTAAGCTCTCTCTGCGTAAACTAATACTTAAGGATCTTATGATCCATATACAAGTGGCATTTCTCACCATACAAGTAATGTCTCCAAATCTTCAAGGCAAACACAATAGCTGCTAACTCCAAATCATGAGTAGGGTAGTTCTTCTCATGTGGCTTTAGCTGCCGGGAAGCATAAGCAATCACCTTGCCCTCCTGTATAAGCACATAACCCAGACCATTATGTGAAGCATCACTATAAACATCATATGGTCTGCCTGGAGCTGGCTGTGTCAAAACTGGAGCCTCAGTAAGCATCGACTTAAGCGTCTCAAAGCTACTCTGGCATCTATCAGTCCACTCAAAACGGACATCCTTACGAAGAAGTCTAGTCAAAGGGGCTGCAATAAGAGAAAACCCCTTGACAAACCTCCTATAATATCCAGCCAAACCTAAGAAACTGCGAATCTCTGTGACATTCTGTAGGTGGCTTCCAATCAAGCACTGCCTCAATCTTCTTCGGATCCACCCGAATACCCTCTGCAGAAACAACATGCCCTAAGCAATCTCAAGCAACCAAAATTCACACTTACTGAGCTTGGCATACAACTGTCGGTCTCTCAAGGTCTGCAGAACTGTTCGTAGGTGATGATCATGATCCTCTCTAGTCGGAGAGTACACCAAAATATCATCAATAAAAACCACCACAAACTGATCCAAATAAGGATGGAAGATCCGGTTCATCAGGTCCATAAACATTGCTGGGGCATTAGTCAACCCAAATGGCATCACTAAAAACTCATAGTGACCGTAGCGTGTCCTGAAAGCAGTTTTAGGTACATCTGATCCCTTCACCCTTAGCTGATGATAACCTGATCTCAGATCTATCTTCGAGAATACACTAGCTCCTCTCAACTGATCAAACAAATCATCTATCCGAGGCAATGGATATCGATTCTTCACAGTAACTTTGTTAAGTTGTCTGTAATCAATACCCAATCTAAGTGAGCCATCCTTCTTCTTTACAAACAATACTAGAGCACCCCATGGAGATACACTAGGATGAATAAAACCCTTATCAAGCAACTCCTGAATCTGTATCTTTAACTCTTTCAATTCAGCAGGCGCCATCCGATACGGAGCAATGGATATTGGTGCAGTACCAGGCATAACCTCAATACCAAACTCAACCTCTCTCTCAGGAGGTAAACCAGGCAACTCCTCTGGAAACACATCCGGAAAATCACATACTGTGGGTATATCATGGACACTAGGAGACTCTGACTCTAGAGCAAGTACACAGGCTAAGAACGCCTCACAGCCATACTGTATCATTCTCCTAGCGTTACTGGCTGAAATAACATTAGAGAGGTAATCCATCCTCTCCCCCACAACTACAATCTCCTCTTCAGACGGAGTCTGAAGCGAAATCCTCTTATGTCTACAATCAACAATGATCCCATGTCTAGAGAACCAATCCATACCCAATATCATATCGTACTCTCGAAAAGGCAACTCTATCAAATCACCCGAAAATACATACCCATGAATGACTATAGGGCAATCTCTATACACCCGATCAACTACTACACTCTGACCCAAAGGGCTAGTAACCTCAACACTGTGCTCTAATGTCTCAGCATGCATACTACCCAGTCTACCCACATGTATGCATATGTATGAATGCGTGGAGCCCGGATCAATCAAAGCAAGTACAAAAGTGTCAAAGATAGAGAAGGTACCTGCAATGACGTCCGCCGCATCCCGCTGCTCCCTGGTCCTGATGGCATAAGCCCTCGCCTGTTCTCTAGCCTCTGGTCTCTCCACAGTCTCAGAAACTGGTCTCTCACTCCTAGTACCATATCCCTCACTACGGCCTCTACCTTTGCCTCTCTGAACATAGGGAGCTGGCCTCCCAACCTGCTGAGCTGGATGAGTCACAGTCATAGGACAATCCCTAATTATATGCTCAGTGGATCCACATCTATATCAAGCTCGCGTAGCTCTCCAACACACCCCAATATGTCTCCTGCCACACTGATTGCAAATTGGTAGACCTGACCATGCAGCACCTCCACCACTAGCAACAGATGAAGCCGGAGGAGCTGATCTCGGAAATATACCCCGACCAACTGTCTGGCTCGGTCTGACCCCCATCTGCGGTTCGCCTCTAAATCTCTTACTACTAGAATGGATCCCTGAAGTCTGTCCACACGTAGCACTCTGAAATCTCTTATACTGACTGCTCTGCTGGATCCTTTGACCTCTGGCCTCTCTCTCGTTCCGAATAAGCTCAAGCTCTGTAGCAGCCTTCACCAAACCAGCTAATGTAGTGTGGGGCTGGGATGTCAAATGCATCCTATACTCATCCAGTAACCCTTTTCGAAACCGCTTACACCGATCTGCCTCAGTAGGGACCAACTTAGAAGCATTCCTACTCAACCGTAGAAACTCCCGCTCATACTCGGAGACAGTCATCCGTCCCTGCCTAAGCTCAAGGAACTCTGCTATCCTCTGATCTGTGTATAACTCCCCTACATATTTCTCCTGAAAAGCAGAGAGAAAGAAATCCCAAGTAACATCCTCGACTCTCGTTGTCTTAACCATAGACTCCCACCATAGGTAAGCCTCTTCCTTTAGCAAGGAAACAGCACAAATCAATCTATCTGCAGGAGTACACTGCATCTGGTCCAAAACCCTCTTTGTAGCTTGGAGCCAAAATTCTGCTGTAGAAGGATCATCATCTCTCCGACCCATAAAATCCTCAACATGATACTTCCTCAGTCTCTCTACCGGGGGATGAACCAGAACAGGGGCTGGTGCGACTGGAGCCTGGGGAACAGCTCTCGCAGCCTGCCTCAATGCAGCTACCAATTGCTGTACCAAATCACCCTGATTAGGCCCCGCAGTAGCCTGCCCTACAGCCGAGGCACGCTCTGCATCAGAACCCAAAATGCCACCAGCAACACCACCGGCTGGCCTATCGCCCTCTAACATAGCACCCTCTGGAGGGGCATAACTGTCTACCTCCTCATCCGGCAGGCGCTGAGACATCACTAAATACCTACAAAGACCAACGGATTCGCATCAGAGAGAAATTCCCAAAACAGACTAATATGGCATGTATTTAACTTAAATCACTTATATCATTACTCCAAAGCGGATAAACTCTCATACCAAATCATATATCCTAGAATCGTCTAAACCTATGCTCTGATACCACAAAATGTAACACCCACCGGCCAATCCCGGAGAACCAAACGGCGGATGCCACAATCAGTGCCGGAGCACCGTCTTATATCACTTATTAAAGCTAGATCACAAATTAGAAGTGGTTAAATTTTCATAAGAGGCAAGTAATTAACATTTTGTTTTGTTTTTTTTTTTTACAAAAATAATATTTCAGGAAATTCCTACGAAAATTTCGCAAGAGTTTCCCCTAAAAATTAACTTGCCACACAAAGAAAATATAAACACTTCTAATTTTCTCCAAACCTCAAAACTCCAATTCAACACAACATACCACAAGCACTTCTAAATATCCATCAACATACGCATAATATTCGAAACACATTCTTTTCAAGGAATCTATAATCATCATACACCAAAAATATAATGAGATGTTATTTCCTTAAATAATCATAACTCTTAATACATTATAAACTTATTACATCCAACCTTCACAACACAATATTTATATACATGCCAAAAATCACCATTTACAAAATATCCTACCCAAAATGCTATATCTACTCTGATGCTCCTCCTCTGGTCTTGAAGAACACCCTCCGCTCCTAACCTGCACGTGATAAAAATCAACGCGCTGAGTGGAAGACTCAGTGGTGCTAAATAAATAACCAACAATTTAATTAACAAGAATAGCCAAGGTAAATCTTAAATTACTCAACTATATAAATACCGAAATCGCATTCATTTAATTCAAATACTTTTATAAATACAAATATGTCTTCATTCTTTTATAACAACAATAAAATTTCATTTTTCGTTAAGGCTCGTACTCATGCAGAATGAACATAAGTAGATTTGATTGTGGCCTATATTAGCGCCACCCCCATCACATACTCGTGGCCTATGAAAGCACCACCATGGCCTATGAAAGCGCCACCCCCATCACATACTCGTGGCCTATGAAAGCACCACCATGGCCTATGAAAGCACCACCCCCATCACACAATCGTGGCCTATGAAAGCACCACCGTGGCCTATGAAAGCACCACCCCATCACACAAATAAGCGCGTCCACCTATTTATAAGGGTTGATAACCCTAGCATATGATCATAGCTTCACAATAAGAAAATCCATCTCATCATACCACGTCTCAATCATGCATAGTAGAGCCCAAATCAAAATCATTCTTTCACAAAAGCAATAATTCTAAATCAAAACCTCTTCATTTCTTAATACTCATCAATTCAAAATTTTTACACTATAGATATATATATACTTAATATAGTATCAAAGTACATAAATCAAGAACTTTTCAGCATTTTCATAACTTGACCTTTGCAGGGTTTTTAACACATAATTTGAGTTATGGGTCTCCAAATTGAATGAAATCAGATTCATTAGAAAGCTAAGAAAAAATGATACAAATGTTTAGAAGGGACCACAGCCCAGATCACATAGTAAGATAGCAAACAAAAGCTCAGAACACAGACCAACAGATCAGACCTGATTCAGCAGAACCAAGTCCAATGTTTCTTGAATTCCTACTTCACCAAACACTCAAATGAAGCCAATCCAGAACGAGAGAATTCTCAAGACACAGGGAAACAAATTTTATGAAGAACTCAGAACTAATCTTGCCATTATAGTGGTCAAAATGGGCACTCAATTTAGTAATGCATGTGGCCCGACACAACAGAGTCAGTTTGGGTGTTTCAGCCATAAGTTGAGCTATGTATCTCCAATTTGGACACAAGAGGATGGGTTGGAAAGATAAGAAGTAAAGATATAACTGTTATGAAGAATATAAGACATTATTTTGCCATTTGAGTGATCAAAATGGACAATCATTTCGGATAGACAGGTAAGACATGATAACAGAACCAGTTTTGGTATTTAAATCATAAGTTGAGCTACAAGTATTGGAATTAGACATAAAAATATGTTTTGGAAAGCTGAGAAATAGAGCTACAACTTTTATGAAGAGGTCAGAAACAGATGGAAAGCACAAAGGGGTCGAAAATGAGTTCCAATCCCACGGCAGAACATATCTCACATTGAAATCAGCAATGTAACCAAAACATACAAAGTTCCCAAAATATATTCAAAACCCTAACCATGTAAAAACAACTTAAACAAGTGAAAGTATTATTGCACTAACCTTATTAACAAGCTTGAATAAGCTTGGAAAGCCTTACTCCTTGGCTTTCTCTTTACCCTTTGAGGATGGTTCTCCAACCTCTTCAAAGCATGAAAAATCAACATTAAAAGCAAAACTTGACAAAAGAAATAGCTGGAGCATGATTTAATGCATCAATAACATGTCTAAACCATGAATTCTACTTAACAATTCATAAAACTCAAAAACCACAACTTACTTGCTTCAATGGTAACTTCACTTCTCTTTGCTTTTAATCACCAAACTCAACTTCTACTACTTAATTCTTAAGCATTAAGTCCTATTCTATGGTTTAATTAGGTAGTTTGGTGGTAAATTTGGAGGTAAGAAAATGAAGAAAATGAAAGAAGAAGGAAGAAGATGGAAATGGCGTGGAGAAGGAGAAGAGAAGAAAGAAAACAATGTTGTGGTGTTACTTTAAGGTGCCAAAGTCAAATTTGACTTCCAAATTTCATGCTAAATGTGTGGCTAAGATTAAGTCCTAAGTAATCTCATCCAATGGCTCTAAATATTCCTCAAATAAATCTCTTCTACTTCTTATTTAACTCCACCAATTAATTAAATTAACTCCACTAAAATAATTCCTCATTTATTTCTTAATATACCACACTAGAAATATTCTACATTTAATACATAAACTCTCCAATAATATTAATTAAATATTTTCTACCCGCCTAAATCATGCAAACATGCTCCAAAAATAGTAAATAAAATAGTAAATAGGCATCTTAATTTTTCCGGACTAAAATAATACAAGTCCCGGACCGATGGTACTATTCACAGACCGATAAATCACTATTATCGACACTAAAAGAAAATCAGTCTATTACAGAAGATCAAACCATTAACCATTTTAGTTTTGAAATCAAGAAAAAAATCAAAAAAAAAAAAGATAAAGAGAGAAAAAAAGAAAGAAAAGAAAGAAAAGAAAACGTTTGTTTGGTATAAATTTGATAACTACATTTCTGGAATCGTGAAACAACGTCTCTAAGCAAATCTCAGTGCATGCAATCCTCAAATCTGAGGGCTAGGTAACTATTCTAACTTTTATCTTTCATTTCTAATCTTTGTTGCTTAAAAATCTCATTTTCATAAGCATTTAGTTGATTTGTTATTGGTAAAACGTAATTTTTCCCACTGTTGGACTTTTCTGAGTTGTGTTTAATCACTTTTGACAAAAAGAACACGTAAAAAGAGTAGTTTGAAAGGTAGTTACGGACCAGAGCAGCCGTGTCACGCAGCTATTACCTGCGTGACGCGACTGTTCATGTCCAAAAATCTTTGATCCGGACTGGACCACCTGCGTGACGCATCTGTTCGTGTACTCAGTTTTTTATTTCATCTTTATATTCATGCTTAATCAATATATATCAGTATTTTAACGATGTCGCAAACAGTTCCGTCATGTAGCTAGGAGTGCGCAACTGTTCTAGTCTCTAGGATAATAACCATAGTTCTGTCACGCGACTGTTCTTCATAGAACAGCTGCGTGACGCAACTGTTCTAGTCTCCAGGAACAATAACCATAGTTCCGTCACGTGACTGTTCTTCATAGAACAGCTGCGTGACGCGACTATTCTAAAATTCAGAATACTTTTGTTTATCTTATTTTAATTCCATGTCATTAGATAGATTTTTAATTTTAATCAGGAAAATGATCAATAATGGGCAAATTGTGTTTTAATCAAACCAAATCAATTAATTTATTGTGATTATGAGAGTTTAGGATTTATTATTTATTGTTTATTATTGATTATATTATTAAACCCGATTTGTGGCCCGCCTTTAACCATAAGGCAAGAGCGGGTCTTTTAATTTTACTTGCTATATATTGTGGATGTGATGATTAATTTATGATGAATGCAATGAATGAATATAGTTGGGACGATTAATTGATTTTCCACATAGGAACTCGGTTCGATTTATTTGGGTTGGGTTTGATTAAATAATTGGCTTTTCTAAAATAAATTAGAAACTGTAGGTTAAAAGAGGCCGATTTTCCGGGCGTCGGCTTCCAACGGGCCGACGTACCCAATTCCCTTACCTAGAATCGTACTTGGTACGCTTGACCAGTTTTTTTCAAATAATTAGCCTTAAATAAAAATGGGTTAAATGAAGTCACTTTAATAAAATTAAAATTGGAAACGGTCCCATTGCCGAAATAATGGGTGGCGACTAAAAATGATTTATAAGACTGATTTATCAGCATCGCATATCCAAAAAGATTTTTTATCACCTTTTTCCAAAACAAAATAAAAAGATGTTTTCCGAGGTCCTTTTCCGGGGTTTTAAGGGATCTCCCATTTATTTTTGGGGCGAAAACATTGAGGAAACCTTCTTAGTTAATGAAAATGTACAGGAAATTGTGTGCGAGATGGAGACAAATCAACCCCTAACAAGCAGCCGCAGCCATATTATTTTGCCTTCTCACCATGAGAAGCTTTTACCATCTGTTTTGTAGGCACCCAAGTTGGAGTTGAAACCGCTGCCCGGCCACTTAAAATATGTATTTTTGGGGAATGGAGACACATTGCCTGTTATCATCTCCAGCAAACTTAGTGAGGTTGAAGAAGAGAGCTTGGTTCAAGTTCTTAGGGAGTATAAAGAGGCCATAGGATGGACAATAGCAGATATTAAAGGGTTGAGTCCATCAACTTGTATGCACAAGATTCTTCTAGAAGAAGGCAGCAAGCCCACAAGAGAAGCTCAAAGGAGGTTGAATCCACCTATGATGGAGGTGGTGAAGAAGGAAATACTAAAGTTGTTATATGCTGGTATGATTTACCCGATTTCTGATAGCAAATGGGTAAGCCCTGTACAGGTAGTGCCTAAGAAGACAGGAATTACTGTAGTGGAGATGCTGAAGGAGAGTTGGTTCCTACAAGAGTTCAAAATGGTTGGAGGATGTGCATAGATTACAAGAAGTTGAACGCAGCCACAAGAAAAGATCACTTCCCACTTCCATTTATTGACCAAATGTTGGAAAGATTAGCTGGTCGTTCTCATTATTGTTGTCTTGATGGTTTTTCAGGTTTCTTTCAAATACCAGTGGCACCCGAAGACCAAGAGAAGACGACTTTCACTTGCCCTTTTGGTACATTTGCTTATCAACGGATGCCGTTCGGTCTTTGCAATGCACTAGCCACATTCCAAAGGTGTATGGTTAGTATATTTTCAGATTTTGTAGAGGAGATTATTGAGGTATTTATGGATGATTTTACCGTCTATGGTAATTGTTTTGATGAATGCTTAACTAACCTTACAAAAGTCTTAAAGAGGTGTATAGAATCAAACCTAGTGCTAAATTATGAAAAATGCCATTTTATGGTAGACTAAGGTTTGATTCTAGGACACATTGTTTCATCAAGAGGCATTGAGGTTGACAAAGCTAAAATTGATGTAATTAAATCCTTACCTTACCCTGCAAGTGTGCAGGAGATTCGTTCTTTCCTTGGCCATGCAGGTTTCTATAGACGCTTTATTAAGGATTTTTCGAAGATAGCTCAACCGCTTTGCAAGCTTTTGCAAAAAGATGTGCCTTTTGTGTTCGATGAGGAGAGTAGAAAAGCGTTTGATATGTTGAAAAAGAAGCTCATTTCTGCTCCAATAGTCCAACCACCGAATTGGAACTATCCTTTCGAGATTATGTGCGATGCAAGTAACTATGCTGTAGGGGCTGTTCTTGGACAGGGTATTGAGAAGAATCCTCATGTCATATATTATGCATCAAGAACGCTGGACAATGCCCAATGCAACTACTCTACCACAGAGAAAGAGCTTTTGGCGATCGTGTTTGCTTTGGAGAAGTTCAGGTCCTATTTGTTAGGAACAAAGGTGATAGTTTTTTCTGACCATGTAGCATTGAGGTCTTTGTTAAAGAAGAAGGATTCCAAGCCCCGTTTGATTCGTTGGATTCTTTTGCTTCAAGAATTTGATATAGAGATAAGAGATAAAAAGGGGTCCGAGAATCTTGTTGCTGATCACTTTAGCCGGTTGATTTTGAATGAAATGCCGTCACCATTAGACTATGATTTTCCGGATGAGCAACTCTTTAGCTTCCAAAAAGTTGTTCCATGGTATGCTGATATAGTGAATTATTTAGTTGCAGGTACTTTACTGGAAAATTTAACTAGAGCTGCAAAAGATAAAATCAAGAGAGATGCTAAGTATTTTGTTTGGGATGATCCATACTTGTGGAAGTTTTGTTCTGACTAGGTGATTAGAAGATGTGTAATGGATGTGGAAGTGCCATCCATTCTGAAATTCTGCCATTCATCAGCTTGTGGAGGTCATTTTGGTCCTCAACGAACGGCTCGCAAGATTCTGGAGTGTGGACTTTTCTGGCCATCAATGTTTAAAGACTCGTACATTTATTGCAAATTTTGAGAAAATTGCCAGAAGTCAGGTAATTTGAGTCATAGAGATCAGATGCCCCTAACCTCTATTCTTATTTGTGAGATTTTTTATGTGTGGGGTATAGATTTTATGGGGCCATTCCCATCATCATTCGGGAACAGCTACATATTATTGGCAATGGACTACGTGTCCAAATGGGTTGAAGCTAAGGCAACTCGGACTGATGATGCGAAGACGATAGTGATTTTTGTCAAGAGCCATATCTTTTCTCGGTTTGGAATTCCAAGAGCAATTATAAGTGATCGAGGAACTCATTTCTGTAACAAGATTATAGAGAATTTGTTCAAGAAGTATGGTATTACGCATCGTGTCTCTACAGCCTACCACCCGCAGACAAGTGGACAAGCAGAAGTTTCGAATAGGGAAGTGAAGTCCATACTGGAAAAAACTATGAGTCCTAATAGAAAAGATTGGGGCATCAGGCTGGACGACGCTTTATGGGCTTATAGGACAGCGTATAAGACACCGATAGGAATGTCACCTTATCGCTTAGTTTATGGCAAACCGTGTCATTTGCCTGTCGAGTTTGAGCACCGTGCATTTTGGGCTATTCAGCACTGTAATATGCAGTACGGTGAAGCTGGTGCTAATCGAAAATTACAATTGCATGAGCTTGAGGAAATTCGCAATGAAGCTTATGAAAGCTCCAGAATATACAAAGAGAAGACTAAGGCTTTCCATGATGGCATGATATCTAGGAAGAGCTTTGTAGTTGGTCAAAAAGTTCTATTATTTCATTCTAAACTCAAATTATTTCCTGGTAAGTTAAGGTCCAGATGGACTGGTCCATTTGTTGTTACTAATGTTTTTGCTCATGGTGCAGTGGAAATTCAAAGTCTAGAGACCAATAAAATTTTTACGGTGAATGGGCATCGATTGAAGCTATTTTATGAAGGTTTTGGAGCTATTCAATTGGAGAATTTGAGGCTCGAAGAGCCGGGGGAGTACAACTGATTAGCTCAAGAACGTCTAGCCGGAGACGTTAAAATCAAGCGCTTACTGGGACGCAACCCAGCATTTAGTTTCTGCTTCATTTTATTTTATTTTATTTTATTTTTTCTTTTTTTTTTCTCTTTGAATTTTCATTTTTTTTCTTTATTTTTTTTTTTGAAAAAAAAAATTTTGCATGAACAGTGTCGTCCCTAACCTGGGGACACTGTGTTTTTCTGGGTTCAAGAGTCTAGAGCAGAGCTTCTATGGGGTTTTTAAATGGCATGGTTAAAGTTGTTTTATTTTCTATTTTATTGTGTTCGTTGGGGTGAGGATAGAGAGTTTATTTGTTTTAGCAAGGAGGTATATTTGATTTAGTTTTTTTTTTTTTATTCAGCTACTTTGTTATTATACTGGGCAAAAAAAAATTAAAAACTAGTTATATTTGTGCGGCAACTATAAAGAAAATGAAAGAAAAAAAAAAAAGAGAGAATTGACCTAAGAGAACCCGACGGAAATTGCAGCTCACAACTTCCTTGCCACCGTCCGATCAACCGCCGTCCGCAGCTCCTTCCTTTCAATACTCTTGCCATCCGCAGCTCACAATTTCAGAACTCCTGCCGTCGTTCAAGACTCTCAGCCAGCGCAGATTTCGTCCAAAGAGCGCCAACGATGCAACTCTTGCAACCCATTCCATCACTCCGATCGCAAAGCTAAAACCCAAACACACTTTCTTTTCATCCTTAGCCCAACCCTACGTTACTCTACAGCGCGACGCAAAACCCCACAGCAGCGTCTTCCTTCCTCATCTGATTCCTCTCCGTGCCAACTTCAGCAACAAGTATTAATTTACTTCCTATTAGAATAGAAATTGTGATTTAAGATAGTGTCTGTGCTCAAATTTACTGCATTGTCATTGATTTCAATTGGTTTTTTTTTTTTTTTTAGTTAATCAATTGTTGCTGAATTTGAATTAGGGAAGAACTTAGCTTTACTATAGATTGTTGGCTGAAGCTATATGAGCACATTATGAGTTATGGGTTTTGTTGTTTCGGAAGTTTTTATTGGGTTTTGCAATACTTGCTGTAGGGGAAGTGTATATAGTTTTGAAAAAGGTTAAATTGAAATTAAACTTAATTACTTTTCTTGCTTGTTGATAATTGGAATTTTGTTTAATTGGAGTTGGAATTGATAACTGAGTGGAGTTCGATTGCTGAATATTATGAGTTGGGTTTAATTCTAGGATTTTATTGACTACATTCAGTGTTCAATGCGATTTGGGATCAGTTTATTGGGTTTAAAATTAGTATTCTGAATATGAGCTCTTAAAACTTAGAATCTGTTGTCATTGTTTGAACTAAGTTTGCTTGCCTGTTTTGCTATGTTGTTTTAATGCCATGTTCAGTATTGAGAGTAATAGGTACAACATCAAACCCAATTGATTGAATTGCAGAAGTTGGTGGGATTGGAAATTTGCCATGTTCAGTATTGGAAATTTGATTGATAGTTGAGCAGAATTGTTTATTAAGTTGAACTGATTTTGCTCTGTTGGCTCTTTGCTTGGTTAACATCTTTGAGGTGATAGTAAGCTGCATAACATTTGCAGACTAACAACCATTTGGTTTGCATTTTGTTCTTTTGTTTTTCTTTTGGTTGTGTTTTTGTGTTTTCAGTTGCATTTCAGGATAAGCAAGCGCAATATTCTTAATGGCTAGAACAAGATTTACGAAGCGAAAACAGTCTAATGTTGTTGGGTCCATTAGCGAGAAAGAAAGTTATGCAGTCCGGTGACGAGGCTGCTGCCACTGTTGCCCCTGTTGCGCCGTCAACCACAATAGCTACAACTGATGTTCCCTCCACTTCAGCAGCGAGACAATTGAACATAGAAGCTAGATTGCACAATTTGGAGCAAAGACACACAGAAATGGCAGCCATGCTGCAGATCAACGATGATACTTCGCACTGAGGTTTTGGTAGTGAATACTCCACAACAGGGCAGTTTCCTTAAACTTTACCTTTTATTTACATTTTAAGACTTGAGTCCACATTGAGGACAATGTGTGGAGTAAGTGTGAGGAGGGGAATGTGGCCATTTTTGCTGAAATTTTTAATATTATTGCTGAAATTGCTAATTTTGCTGGAATTTGTGCTTCAATTATGGATATATGTGTTGCCATGTGTTGTTATTGGTACTTGCTTATGTTTATGCTGCTGCCATGTGCATATTTGGTATGAAACTTGACCATTTTTGACTGTTTTGTAAAAATGCTCCTAGAGTTTTTGCTTACCACTTATCCCATGAATATTTTGAGTAAAATTTTTTATTTTTGAGCTGAATTTGGGATTTCTTTGGGACTTAATTGTGTCTTTAAACATGATTTAGAACTCATAGGATATCTAGAGAGGAGAACTTTGCTTTTGAAACTTGGTCTGACTGTTGTGAGAACCCTAGACGATAAGACTTAGCGAGCGAAAACCATAACTTGAAATTGACCGTCATTGCACTCGTGAATCTTGGTTTAAATTGTTTACACTTTGAACTCTCAAATCGGGTTTTCAAAACTTAGCCTCTTTTGATAAGCGTTTTTTAGAGCAATTGTCAAAGCAAAAATTTAGGATAGATTCCGAACATTAGAACTTTCTTCTAAGTTCCCTTGAGGCGAAATCCTAGATGAGTCTCGACTTTGGAAATGATCTAGGTATTCTTTGGCCGATTCACTAATCCCTTTTACGTTTTCCCACCTTGATGTTGCTGTTCTTTTTACCCCTTCTAGCCTACGAAGCATGCTAAATGCGTGCTTCCAAATTCTTTTCATAACCCCCCAATATAACCATATAACCCCCCCCAAAAAAAAAAAAAAAAAAAAGTCTTTGCCTACCACCTTTGAACAAGGAAATAGTCTTTTTAATCGTTGTTGAGCATGCATGTTTAAGTTTCAAGTTTTGGCGTGAATGCATTTTTGTTTCGTGTTTATGTTTGTGTTTTGGAATAAATAGTCATAGCGACTTATATGTAATTAATCGTTGTGATGTCGAAAAAAAAAAAGAAAAAGAAAATCAGAAAAGAAATAGAAAAAAAAAAGAAAAAAAAAAGAAAGGAAGAAAGAATAAATAAACAGCAGCCATAAAATCAAAAAAAAAAAAAAAAAAGAAAAATAGAGGAAAAGGCTGCAATGTTATGTTATGTTTTGTTTTGTGAAGTTGCATTTGTTGCCATCTAAACATTAAAGTTAATAGCGCGCATTGCTCTTTGAACCTAATGTGAAAGACTTGTTTTCTTATTACTCTCTAGCCTTACATTATCCTTTTCTTTTGTAACCATTACCCTAGCCTAACCCATATAAAAAACCTAATGATCCTTAGTTGAGACTTGTCCTACATTAGTGGAGAGGGAACCGCGAGGAGAGCTTATGGTTGTTCATTATCTTATTTTCTTGAAGCTACGAAAATGTATTTTATATGCTTTGATTATTGCTCGATAAAACATTTGTTGATTCAAGCTTCGTATGTGTGCGTGAGTGTTTTAAGAATTCTTAGTGTAACCTTTTTCGATTGAGTTCACGATGATGGAATGATTTTGACGGTTTGGTATCCAATGGCGATGTTGCATTGTTTGCGGTATTTGCATATGTTGAATCGAGTTTCGTTGTGAAGTTGTGGTCTCCTATATAGATTAGATTTTGAATTCTAAGTCATGCTTGAGGACAAGCATGGGATAAGTGAGGGGAAATTTGATAACTTGCAAATCCAATTTTCTTTTATTGTTATATTTGTGTTAATTTGGTGTCATTTTGTGCTTAAAAGAGTGGTTTAACTTGATTTATTGTTTTTATGCTAGGAAAAGTTGGATTTGATATGAATGAAGCAAAAAGGAGCACAATTGAAATGTTTTGGAGCAAGGAAGGAGCTGCTGGAATTTTGGAACAAAAATACAAGCTGTTAGGCTCTTAGCCTTGGGCAAGACTAAGCAGGAAATCAGACCAGCGAACTGATTGTGATATTTTTGGCTGGTCACGACTTCTTCAACTAATTCCAGCACGTTTTACAGCCACATGATGATATTAGACACAGTTTTTAGTGGGTATTTTTATTGTATTAGTGGACCCCACTTTCTAGGGGGTATTTAAGTCGAAATTAGGTCGTTTTGTGGATCATCTTTTGCCTCCCTTGGGTTGCGACGAATTTTACAAAATTTTTGAGAGATTTATGCCGAACTTTCAATTCTTTTGATGATGTTTTCTTCCATAGCCATGTGTGGCTAAACGTTCTGTTCAGTTAAGGCTAAACTAAGGTAGAAGTTTGATTTCGATTGTGAGATTATATTGAACTTAATTGAATTTCTTTATTCTACTGCATTTATATTCTTTCTGTGATTTATTGGGAAAATATATCCCCTAGCGAAATTCTATTGAATGATTTAACAGGGCCCGTTATGTTGTTTGGTAGAAATTTCCATAGCTATTCGGCGTAATCCAATTCGTAATTGTTTGGTTAGGTTAATGCAGTAGTAATTAATATAACTTAATTGGGTAGAACTTTTTAGATTGTATTAAGAAAGAATATAATCAGATTTAAATGGATGCTCGTAGTTTCTGTTAATCTGGGCAGGGTTCTATTAGATTTTAAAGCTGTTAACAGTTAAATCCTTCGTCGTACTTATGATTGCTAATTAATTAGGGGTTGTTATTAGATCGTATCTTAGCAACCTATTCCTACGGTAGAATTGGTTGGGTCGACGTTCTTCCTGGCTATAACTTGTCTGTAATATGAATTAAGGAATTAATCTTGAGTCAATGATCAATCGAATCAAACCTTCGAACCGCGGTATGCCTTGGCTGAATTTACTTTCAATTGTTCAGGTTCAATTTTTAATTTTATTGCATTTATTTCTTTGATTTAATTTTAATTCGTTTAGTTCGATTATTAAATTCCCCCGTTTCAATTTCTGTTTTTAATTTTATTTTCAGTTCTAGTTTATTTTCGACAAAGCTCATCCCTAGGGTTCGACCATTCTCACCATATTTACAAGTTTTATTTTGTAGGAGAGCAGGTTAATTATTTTTGGCGGATTCGACGCCCGCCAAAAGTCTTGGTTGGTGAAAGTATAATCAATGGAGGTGCCTAACTTGGACCATTGGCTACCAAAGTGGATTTAAGACACCAATCATATTGCCTATATATATGTGTAAATTACGAATGAATGAAATAGATATAGAGAGATTAGTTTTCTCTTCTATGTGTGTGAATTATACAAAAAAAAAAAAAAAAAAAGTGAGTTGTGAGTGTGGCTCCCTTGTAATATTATTCCATAATTGAGTGCTTGTATTTGAGTATTGTGATTGTTCATAATTAAGTAATTTATATTATTGCCAACATCTTCTTCTGCAAATGAGTTAAATGAGTTAATTGAAGCATTTTCCCACCAAGATGATAAAACTGGGATAACTGTTTTAGAATTGAGAAAAGATGAATTCTCTTCAAAAACTCTAATGGTGTAACTTTCATTATCAATGAACACCGAAAGAGTAGTGTTTATGGGATTTGGATATTTTGTTTGGACTCTAATCCTTCCCAAGTCTAAGTGTGCCTTTGAGATTGTTTCCTCATCTATTTTTAATAGTAATCCCATGCTATAACCAATACAGGAAAAGAACTTTTGATTCCAAGCCAAAAGTGGAAAGCCTTCACATATTAACCAAACACTTCTGTCGAAGGTGAATCTTAGATTTGGCTCCCATATACGATAGAAGGAGAACCATGCATTTTGACTGAAGTTCAGTGTTTTGGACAAATTGCTAGCTTCTGACTGCGAAGAAAATTGGATTAGAACCCTAGAACCTCCTAATAGAGAGGCTTTAGAAAGTAGCATAGCCAATTCTTTTCTGGTACAGTG
The DNA here is from genome assembly GCF_041381405.1 of Jatropha curcas. NCBI lineage: Eukaryota > Viridiplantae > Streptophyta > Magnoliopsida > Malpighiales > Euphorbiaceae > Jatropha > Jatropha curcas. The sequence goes on along the minus strand of NC_143160.1, from coordinate 22,245,947 downwards.
AAACATGTCTAGATCTTTTAGCCATCGAATAGCACAACACTCAAACCACTTCCTATTTTCCTCGGTGGTGGAATATTTGAAATTCCACCATACTAGAAGTGCTTCATTGACTTTTCTAACTTTAAAAGGATGTTCCTTGTCAAATTTCATCTGAATCTTCTCCTTCGCTAAATGAGGAGTTGTGGTTGCTTCTAGGTAACTCCCATGATCCCTCGAACTGGATTTGAACTATTTTCTATTGGGAATAAGGTGGTTCTTTGGTTTTATTTTTTTGTCAAACTTTGCAACTGAGGCCCAGAGTTTGTAAGAGCTAGTCCACAGATTCGAAATAACCTTTGCTACATGAGCATCAACTTCTTTCTTCGGAAAACAGATCTGAATTATTGGTTCATTTTATTCCTTTTGGTGGAGATAAAAATATCCAGTACACTAGCAAAGCAAGAACATTGATTTTTAAGGCTTAATGCATTCCAATTTTTAGGGAAATTGCAAAAGTAAATGCATAAAACCTCTTCTTGTGAAGTAGGTTGGACAAGAACAACTGTTTCAGGACGTGCGCCAAGAAGGACAGTCCTAGGTTCATGTCTGACACAATCTTATGGTGCAATAAGAGGTGCACCTGATGTGCTCGAACAACCTAAGAGAGAAGGACAAGGGGTGATGGTGGTGTTAAGGTTCAACGGAAGGTGCGGTTGTTTTGGAAGGTAGGATAGGGAGATTTGGAGTGGTGGTTTCCATTGTCTTTCGCTCTATAGATTTATAGCATGACAAGGTATATTCTTGGACAATTGGACATCAAAGAGAGAATGTTATGAAATTAGTGGATGTCTTATATGGGCTAGAAGTCTATATTCTTAATTAATGCGAACTCTATCTTCCTAATTTTGTATGACTCTATTTTTCATATATATGATGTTCAAGAAAAATTATCATATAACTTATATATTATATGATGTTCAAAATAAACAAAGTGATTATTCTTTAAAAAACTTCTGTGCAAGCTACAAATAGAGTACTGATAAAAGGCATAACTTATGAATTATAAAACGTTTGATCTCTAAACAAAAATATTACAATGATAATATTTAAAACAATCGAGGTAAAATTAGAGAAAAATTTAAGAGAAAGAGCAAGATAAAAGATTTAAATATAATTTCATCATACAATTCCAACAATTAATTCTACAAAAATAACTAATTTTTGATACATCAGAAATTTTAGAAGAATTTATCCAAATTCAAAATCAAATTACTTCCTCTTATATACTACAAGTAAGAGATGTAATTCCTCTATATAACATCCAAGAACAAACTTATATATACAAAAACCTTAATGGTTTGCTAAAGTGAATTTGCTTCTCATTTTGTTAAAAAGAATTTGATTTTTTAAATCAACACTCGAGAGCTAATTATCATTCAATATATACATTCTGAAAAGGTCATTCAATAGATGGTGTGTACAAAAAGAAGGAGACTTTCTCATATAACTAGAAATTATATATGTAAGTCTCAAGTGTTATGAACAAGAACAATAGGTAGTTCACATTTGTTGTCTCAGTTCTTGGCCAAATTTGGAAGTAGCCAAGAAATCATAACTGGAAGTGTCCTTCCAAGAAAAGAAGAGCCTTAAAGCTTGTGGTTCCCCTATATAACAAAATAAGCCAGAAAAGCTAGCTATATACATGCTTGTCTCTTACCGAAACAAACAGACATTTATGACAGCTGATTAATATGTGTATGCACAAATGTATATGTCCACGATAAAATCTCAATACATCTATGTATATATTTCACTGTTAGACGAGAAATTAATTCATTTTAGTCTCGAGAGTAATACTTGATCTTGCGATCACTATAATGAATCTAGTGTATTTCAACCATTAGACCAAGTTAATTTGAATTTTATAAAACTTATTTATGATGCATTGCATTATCTCTAGGAACAATAGATAACACAAACGAAAATATAAAACATAATCACTAATGTGGTGCTAAGGATGGATAGATAGGTAAAAAGGGTGACAGTTAAAGTGACTAATTAATAATTATTGTTGGATTAAGAATTTGTTTAGTACAAACAAACAGAGAAAATGCCAACAATGGATCCAACAAATGCTTATGCATTTTAAACAATCTTCCAGTGCTAATGGTCTAATCAGAAATGTTAATTAATTAATAAATGGTGGGCCATGAACCATCAAACTTAGACATTTTGCCTTATATACAATTAACATAGCATCTTTTGTCTACTGTTCAACTGGTTTCACACCTTTGTTTAATCAGAACATTTTTATAAGCCTGGAATTGGATATATGACCATAAAAAATTATTATAAATTTATTACAATAGCAAAATACATTGTCTGAAATAAATTAGGTATAGCATACATGTCTTTCTTTTGACTTGTGAATTTATTGATTCTAGATATTAATTACCAACCAAGCCAAGAAAAATAAATAATAAATAACATTCTCTCTCTTGACATTTTTAAGTTGACATAAAAGACATATATAGCTGGATTTAATGGGTAGGTTAAGAACTAACTTCACAGAGAGGGCTTTGACTTGGATAGGCAGTATAGTGTTGTCTTCATATGTATATAATTGCTCAATATTAGATGAAAAATAAAGAGATTGAATGAAAAAATTAAGCAATTTAGTACTAAATCTAGATAAATAAAAGAATCAATTACCTGAAGGTTCATAAGCATTGTTTCAGATATTCTTTCATTGTTGATGATTGAGTGATTGAAGCTGCAAGATGACCTGATGATGGAATACATATATACATATACCTAAGTTCAAATGGGTATATTTTTTGTAGATGGATCAAATTAGGTTTATTAGACATATAGATATAACTTTGCTGAAAACCCCACATATTTTTATTTACTCAAAACAGGTAACACAATTTACAAAAATTCATTTGTGTGTAATAAACATATTTGTAGCTATATTTATATCTTATCTATTTATTTATAGTAGTAATTAGAAAAGAAAAAAAAAGAATACAAAAAGAAAAGAAAAAGAGTAATATACATATATATATATATATATATATATATAGGTATGTTGGTATTCATTACCAGATCATGCTGGCAGCTTCAACCTCTCAAACCAACATATCAAACAAGAAAATGATCGTTGGTTAGAATCAATCGATTTAATCCATAACATCAAAATGGGTTTGGATAGAATTTGCAGGTGAGGTCAGGTCAGGTCGAGTCTTTCTTGAAACTAAAAGAAAACAGAAGAAGAAGAAGAAGAAGAGATCTTATAAAGATATAAAGATTAATTGGACAAAGAAAAAGCACGAGAGCCATGCATGTCTTACGGGTAGAGGAATATAATCCTCGTGACTCTCTCTCTCTCTCTCTCTCTCTCTCCATTTATAAAAACTTTCACTCTTTCTGTAGCTTCTCTTTCTCTAGCTCTCTCTTTTGGACTACTGTGTCATAGATGGAGTATTTAATGGTGGGTTTTGGTTCGTCTGTTACAGCTATGGACAATGACATCTCGCCTCTCTCTCTCTCTCTCTCTCTCTCTCTCTCTCTCTCTATAAGTTTATATAATAAATAATTAATAATAATTAAAAATGAAATATAAAAGGGGACCATTGTTGAGTCTTTTGATACAATCAAAACTCCAACATATTCAATAATATATTGAGTTTATGTTTTAATATTAATTATCTCAAAGAAATTGTTTTTAAGGTCAACCCTACAAAGTGGTTGGGAGGAAAATCAACAGAAACTAACATGCATCGTTAATTTCTTAATCTACTTTACAAAAGCAAACATGTGCTTTTGTTCATTTGAGTCATAATATTGGCTGTTCATGATTGCTTGTGTGTCTGTATAACTATATATGTATAATTAATTTAGATTACAATGAAAATACTTATAAATATATATAGTTATTAAATCTGCCCGAGCCCGCGGGTCAATCCGGAGAACGGGCATCAAAATTAGACTAATTTTGCTTTTAACCATTTAAGAAGAGAACCGAATTAAATCGGTTGACCCGTAATTGAACTAATACATCCATACATATCCAATTGAGCCGACCCAATATTTTGATATTTTATTTATATTATAATTTGAATTATAATTATTAATTAATATATATTAATATTTTCATGGTCCATTAACTAAACCAATAACTCATCTATCTACTTCTTTGGCAAGTTCCATGCTCAGGCCGAATTTAATAGCACTGCTTTACAATCATTATTATATAAATAATTGATATTTATATTAATTATAGGATTAATAATTAACTTTTTTTTATGAAAAGAAATTTTATTCTTATTATAGTTGTAATAAGAATCCATACAATTGCAGTACTCATGTGACACAAGGAAATGAAAGCTTAGAATACTTGTCAAAGTATTTGATATTTGAATCTTGCTTGAGATTACAGGGAGGTTTTATATATATACTTACCCTCTTAGCTTGTCTAAATATTAAAAAGAAAATTGGTGAACGAATTTCACATTGAATAATTAAATATATAGTAATAAGAAAAAAGAATACATACCTTAAGATTTTTGTTTGATGGTATAAACGAATTTAATGAATTCTATATATAAACTGATAAAATTATATATTTAAAATGTACATAATTCAAATATAAAAGTTTATTTCCAAATGGATGTTTCATAAAATTCATTCACAAATGAAATGAAATTTATGTTAATTAGTTTGATTTTATAATGAAAACTTTGGTTAACAAAATCATATGAATCCATTAACCTCTAATAAGACTGCAAGTAACTATATATTCAAAATGTTAATTGAGACTTAGGATATGTTCAGGAAAATTTAATGTTTTGTAGCGATTAGCTGTTTGAATAATTTTTTATAAAATATTATAAGTTAAATGTTAATCTTCTATTAAACATTACTTTAACCTAAAATTAGTTCAAACTACTTAATTAATTAAGGTCTAACATATATGACTACTTAAAAAGAAATTAATTAATTGGAGAGGGTAGGCATGTGACTAGTGACCTATAGGACCTACAAGAATACAATTTCAATAAATAGAGTTTTATAATTTATATGAAGGCTATGTATTGGCCAGGTTGGTGGAGTCAGTTGAGGGTATCCTTTTGTCTTTAGCTTTGGGTGGTTCTTCTGTCTTAATTTGGTGTATATGGTTGACAAACAATGACATGTAGACAAATAATCCTAATGGAGGTGAAGGACCACAGCACCTTCCTCTTTCTTTAATTTCATTAATTGGATAGACTCATCACATGGATTTGCCTTGTAATTTAGCTCAAAGTGTTAAATCTTTTTTTGATTAAGTTAGATATATAGTGGTAGTTGTTAATTAATAAAGCAGTGAGGTTAGGGCTTTTCTTTTCTTTTTAATTTTTTTTTTTTTTTTACACTTTTTGGTCCCACTTTTTATTTGGCTATTCACTTGTTCTCCTCCTTATAGATAGGGTTTGCATATGACTTTTGTTTGTCCCACTGTTGTCACTTTGTGTGCAGATTCATTGTCTCTTAACAGCAGGTTTTATGATTATAATTAGTTACCAACTTCTTCTTTTTTAAAGAAACAAAAGACCTAATGGTTTTTTCTTCAAACAAAAACAATCATGCACAGTGTTTTTGTACTGTTTATTTTTACTTTCTTAAATCTTATGTTTGCAGTTAGTGGCAGCACAATAACATTTAAAGTGCATTTTGAGGATTAGAAGAAGTTCTATTATAGTAAATAAATATTTATTACTCTCTCTGTCTTAAAATTAGTCTCACTTTCGTTTTATAAATACTCTAAAAATAATAGTCCCATTTACAGTTTCAAAAATATTTTTTTTACTTTCACACTATACTGATAGTCCATGTAAAAATAACTAATATTTATTGAATTTACTAGATAGTGAAAAAAAAATAAGATAATTAATTCTAAAATTTTGATATACTAATGGTTGAACCTATTTTGAAAGTCGCAAGGAAATGTTAATATACAATCTTTAGAGATATATATGAAAAAATAAGAAAAATAATTATAGTTAAATTAATTTAACTAACTATTCTTAATAAATTGTATGAAAAAAAATAGTATTATAATTTTAGGACAAAGTGACAATTAAAAATTCAAGTTTAATCTGAAAATTTAGATATAAAAGTTAGAGGGGTCAAAAAGTGATAAGAAGGTCCCAAAAATCTTTATAAGAGTTGTGTGGGATATAAATATTAAATGAATTTTTTAGAAGAATGTTTTTGACGACTCCCTTCCATAAAGTAAAAGATAAATTGGCTTCCAAGATAAATCTTAAAATCAACAATTTCAAATTAAATGAATTAACAGATTATAAGAATGTCTGAAGTCTTTGCAAGGCCACGTGGAATTGGAAGATTAAGTGGAATTTTTAGAAATATGTTATTGACAATTGTTTTTGATAAATAAGATAAAATTTTATTACAACTGTTAAGATGTTTGAATTTATAAATTAAATAGTTTAAATTTATCAACTTTTTTTAGTTCGGTTGAGAAAAGTAGGGCAAAATCTACGAGATTCATAAATTTTATCATGATTTCAATTTTACCAAATTAGTTTTTTAAATAATGATGAAATTTAAATTATTTAATTTTATTTCAAAAATACTATTCTAATTATGGATTTTTGTGAAACTTATGGGTTTTAGAATCCAGACGAGCACAAAAAGTCGTTTTTTTAGTATTGAAGGCCGAATTATTGTGAGAAAATTTAAATCTTTTTTTTTAAAAAAAAAAAAAAATAGAAGTAGCAACTTTATTCATTAATCTACTCGATATCTTTTTACAATCAAAGATTGAATATTAGTAGGAATCTCATTCCATTCTTGAAGACTAGCAAATGAACACACGACCCTTGCTAAAGCCTGAGCAGTAGAGTTAGCTTGTCTTCCAACTTATGCAATATTAACATTATTGCAAATTGAATAAAAGGCTATGTAGTGTGTAACTATGCAAGTCTTGTATCAATAAAATTTTTAATTTCATTGATTTGGTTTATAAGTGGGGTCGTACACCCGATCTAGATAAGTTTTTTTCCCTTCCACATACTTATTAGATTGGAAAAAACTTACCTACACTGGATCTATGACCCCACCTTCTTTGCACCTCCTGGCATTAGTTTTGACTTTAACCTTTGCTAAATTCCTACTTTTGATGTAAGATAAGACCTTCCTAAGCACCAATGCTTCAATCATTCTTAGAACACCATGAACATAACCAGAAAAGTTAATAACAAAATTACCAGAAAGATGGCATCAGAGATAGTTAATTTTCTATCAGAAAAAATGGCAGCATCTATATTACATTTAAGAGACTCTAATGGAGGAGGTAACCAATTACTAGGGGAGGAAACATTCCTAATAATGGTAGCATTAGCACAATTTTAATTCATAAATACATTGTACATTGATGTTAAAATGTGTTTACGTTATTGTAATTAAGAAAATAAAAGAAACATGAAGCTAACAACAATTTTTTATGCTTAGTTTTAAGATCTAAAATTTCTATTTAACTTATTGTACAATTACTTTAAAATGAATTTTGTAATTTAAGAACCTCATTTTAAAACTTACATATATTTGCACCCTAAAACACTTTTAGAGTTAAAATAAAGAATTATTATTACGGTCCGATCTGACTACCTTGGGTTTCTTTACCCAAGGTCTCAAAGTTCTAAAAAATGCAGGCTGAATATATAAATTCATCCCTTTATTTTTCAAAAAAAAAAAAAAAAAAAACTATATGGCACCCTCAACTTTTATTTTGATTCATTAAGTACTTCAACTTATAAAATTGTACTTATTTAATACTTTATTTGACTCATTGAACACCTAAACTTATAAAATTAGATTAATTAAACACTTATTAAAAATTTAGAAAATGTAAAATTATTGTTTCAAAAGTTGTATTAACCACATATCAAATCAATTTTTTGCATATAAAAGTCAAAAACCCTTAAAATTTACTGTTTTTAGTATAATGAGGTGTGAAATTATTACAAAAAATGAAGTTTAAGGTGCTACAAGACCGATATTATAATTCAGAGTGCCACAAATGTTTTTTTATCAAAATTCAGAGTTTAAACGATGTATTCGTGCAAAAAAAATGCACCATTTCGTTTTGCCATACACATCAAAATAACTTTATTCTCTTCTTGCTCAACTCCACTCCCTTCTCTCTCTCTCTCTCTCTCTCTCTCTCTCTCTCTCTCTCTCTCTCTCTCTCTCTCTCTCTCTCTCTCTCTCTTTCTCTTAGCTCTTTGTTGCAATTAAAATTTCTCAACATCAATGCATGCATGTCCATTGAAGTTTAAAGTATCGTAATGACAATCTCATCATCAATCCACCTAAAAAAAAAAAATAATAATGACAGTCCTACGTAAGAGTTCATCATGATGTTATAGGCATAATCCAAATAAAGCATAATTAAACCATAAGTTAAAAAAAAATTAACCTAGAAAATAAAACATTATTTGCTCAATAATTTTCTCTTCCTTGGAAAATAATTGCATTCTTGGATGTATCCTTATCTCTCTTTCACTATTTCTCTGGGCTTTTTCTCTTACTTTGCTTTGCTTTGGTCTAATTTATTTTACGTGGGAGTATTTTGATTTGTGAATAAGATTCTTAGACATAAATCGTAATGAGGTTTTTAAATTTCTATTAAAGGAATAAAGTGGCCAATAGAGAAACCAGAATGGTGATGGAGAGGACTTGCAATTTTTTTTTTATGATGATTTTGTCTGTAGTGATGGAGCTAATGAAGGAGAAACAGTGAAAATTAACTCAAGAACGTCACGTGAGGTCTACAACAATAATTTTCTATTCATAACCTTAAATCTAATTGTATTTTCGGTACTAAAATATCTCAGTTTTAAAATAAGAATGTCTAAGATACAAAAAGTCATTTTGATCCATCTACAAAATTTTTTTTGGATATTTTTGTACGTTAGGTCTAAAAAAATTTTATATTAATAGAGTAGATAGTGCATAATAATTTTCTAGCAATTTGGTAGTTTATACAAAGTGTAACCGGGTTTTGAAAGGACAAGTTATAAGAAGTTTCAATGATCATAATTCATATCATAAAGGGTAAAAGTTTACTTGGAAAATTAATTTCCTTTTACAAAATTAACACTAAATAAAAAATTTTAATTATTTATTTTATATTTTTTTATTTCTCTTGTGTAACACTATAATGTACTCCCTCCATCTCATAATGTTTGTCCATATTTCCATTTTTAAATGTCCCAAAATGTTTGTTCACTTGACTTAAGAGATATTTACTTTTCCTTTTATACCCCTCATTATAAATGGTTTTAAATTCTAGGAATAATTTTTTTTTTTTTTTGTTTTAAAGGAGGACAATTTTGAAAAAGTATAAATATTTTGCATGATGTGACACTGTAATTAATTTGTTTCTTAAACTTATGCAAAAGTCAATAGGACAAATATTTTGGGACAGATAGATTACTTATATTTTAGTTACTACCCCTCAATGAATTATCAATTTTCTTGAGAAAAAAAAAAAAATTCTGCAGCTTTAATTACATGATTAAAATTTAAAAATAAAAAAGGTTAAAGTAAAACTTTTTCTTTAACAAACGTTGGTTGAAATGGAGTGGTTGAGACTCTTTCTCCCTTAACCAAAAGTTTCGAGTTCGAAGCTTGGGCATGAAAATTGGCATGTTGGAAGAGTCACCCTCTATATAAACCCTAGACGTAATTGAAGCCTAATGGACTTTTAAATACGGATGGTATAAAAAAAAACGTAAAACCTTTTCTCTCTATATATAAACATATACGTACATAGACAAGAAAATCAGCATCGAAAATAGCATGATCAAAATTGAGTTTTTCCAAATAAAATGTTGGTCATGTGGCTGCTTTTCTATAGGCCAAACCAAATCTAACCTCTTCCTTTTGGCTGGATATACAACATAGGGTTGTATATATATAAATATGAAGGCATTTTTTTTCCCAATTCATTTTACGAGTTGACAAGGTCAAGTGGCACCACCTTGGATCAAGAGATAGGTGACCACTATACCATCCCTTTGACCTTTCAAAAAGAAAAAAAATATAATTAAATTATGTTTCTTTTTGAATTTAAGGAGAAATACCAATATATACTTATGGATAAGGCCATCATCGACGTTTAAGGAGAAATGTCTTTTTTTTTTTTTTTTTTTTTTTTTTTTTTTCAGATAAAGGAGTTATGTTCGATTGTTAGTAAATGGTAACATTGAAAACAAAGAAATTCATATACATATAGTAGAAATAAAGAGAGAAACATTGCGATTAACAAAAAATAACTTTACTCAATTTATGGATTAATAAAAAATATCTTTAATGATTTTAATTTTATTGGTTAAAAAAATAAAAGTAATTTAATTTAATTGACTATTTAATTTCCTTATTTAAATTTAAAATTTATTGACTAAAAAATAAAATAAAAAATTATTAAAGCAAAATAAGAAACCTTTAATAGTTTGGAAAATAATTATAGATTAATTAAGTGAAGTGGAAAATTTAGTAATCTCTAATGGTGAAAGTTTAATTAGGTACTGGTTATATGAGTTTTTTATTTAAATTAAAATCCTATCGAATAAAAAATTATTATAAATTATTTGATATATATATATATATATATATATATATATATATATATATATATATATATATATATATATATATATATATATTAGTAAATATATATTTGTAAAAAAAATATTAATAAGATGAATTCTTTAAAGAAATTGGCATTTTTACTTTATGTTCACAAGATTTATTCACTTTCGCTATCAAAAGTTTCTTTACTTTCATTATTAAGAATTTCACTATCAATGGTACCTCAAATACTCATCGCTAGATTTATTATTTTCCATCGTTGATGAATTAATTTTATATTTATTAATTAATTTAATTCGATATTGTTATTTGTCATCAATTGTATTAAACTTTCGAATTCTCTAAATCTTACTCTTTTTTAATGCATGAAATATTATAATCTTAAGTCTAATTATTGTTTCTTATATTCAATTTTTAACTTGTACCCACTCATATAAGTTGGTTTAGTTTAGTTTTTAATATAATTACTTTGATTTATTTTTTAGTAGAAAATTATTGTTATTATTATTACCATATATTAAGCTACCATATATTACAGGATTCTCATTGCCAACAGACAACAAATCTCATCATTTAAGCTATTATCTTTCTAATGATGTCCTCGATGTTAACGATGTCTCTGCAAATGATTTGCAATCAAAATCAAATCAAATGATGGATAAAACTTAATCCAATTTTTGTTGTAGCAAATTTTAATTTAAATTTAAGTTACTTGTTTATAAGATATTGTTGTAACTAAAAACTCTCTTGTATCTATTTAAATCTTAGCATCACAGTAATGAAAACTCACTTTTGCACATCCTTTTATGGTACCAGAGCCGTGATCTAATTCACGTGCAATTTTCTTTCTTATCTATCTTCTAACATTACTTCCAACAGCGCCAATAATATTATTCACTTTTCTAGCAAATCACTTGTTGCCATCAATTGAACTCAATTTCCATTAATAAAACTCACCACTACTAACCATTCCACATTTAGAGCTCACGTTTTTCCTTTGCTTAGAGGACATAATCTCATGGGTTATGTTCTTGGTACTATTAAATCTCCTTCTGTCACCATTAACAAGGAGGGACAACAAGTTTCAAATCCTGATTATAAGCTTTGGGAATGTTAAGATCAATTAATTTTGACAGCCATAATTTCTTCAATAACTTTTCTGGTTATGAACACTATTGTAGATGCTAAGATCTCAGTGAAGACTTGGGATAAACTTCAGATTGCATTTGCAAATAACTCAGCCACCAAAATTCTTTCTTTGCGGGATAAATTGTCTCAAGCAAATTGGATTTTCATCCAATTGTTGAGTATCTCCACACTATTAAATCCATAGTCGAAGACTCTCTCTATATGGTAGTCCCATTACTAGTGTTGATCTTATTGTACAAGTTCTTCGAGGGATTAGTCCAGAACTTCATGATATTGCTATAGCTATCCATGCTCAAGATTCAGTCATTTCATTTGATAAACTTCAAGATAAACTATTAGCTTATGAGTTCTATCTTAAGAAAATTGATCCTACTTTTGATCCCATTCCAATCATAGCCAATCATGTTCGAAAAGGCAATAACTTCAAACCTTCTTTTCAACAAAAACAAGATAATTTTAATAGATCCTCCAACAATTTCAGTCTACTAATAATTCAGGCTTTCCTGAAAGCTCTAGTTTTAAGCCTCAGAATTATTTTCCAAGTCCACAATCCTCTATGTCCAATCGGACCTACAGAGCAAAAGAAAAAGTTCTGTGTCAATTATGTGAGAAATTTGGTCACAGTGTCAAACAATGCTTCAAGGTCAAGGATTATTTCCGAGACTCATTCACTTAGAATCCACAAGGTCATTTTTCTAGTGCAAAACCAAACTCAGATAACCCGTGGCTGCTCGACACAGCTGCATCGCATCATGTGAGTAATGATTTGCGTAATCTATCTCTTCACGCACCATAAGTGTCACGCCTGACTCCAACCCCCAGAGGAATTATTCGCTTTAGATCAAGCCAATTCCATCCAATACTGGATTGGCAAGACCCTTTCAATTTTGTCCTGCAGGTGAAATAGGGAACTTCTTAGGAGTTCATCGATTCTAGGATTTACGTTTAGCGGGCATGCTTAACCCTAAAGTTCTTCCAACTCTCCAAGTCATTCCATCAAAAGGCACCTCTGATGATTAGTTTCTCCCCTTTTTTATATATGATTCGATTAATTCCTATGTCCGGCATTCCACTACCCAAGCTAGCCTACCATCCTAGAAACTAGCCATGAGCTTTGCTCTACCCGCCCTCTTAAGGTCGCTTTGCCGGGCCAAGATGTCACAATAAAATGGCAATGATGAATTACACCTCACAGATGAGTCAGGTTTGTCAATTACTCATGTTGGTTCTAATACTGTTTCTTTTCCCACTAAAGTGTGTCGCCTCTCTAATGTTCTTTGTGTACCATTTGCCAAAACTAATCTCATTTTTGTGTCTTAATTTTATGATACCAATCAAGTTTCTATTGAATTTTTCCCTACGTATTTTCGTATTTTCTTATAAGCTCAATCCCTTTAGCATGTTGAGGTCTCCTGCGTGTCTAAATGTAACACCCCCCTGTTCTATTGCCGGATCTAAATCAAGCTGGCTAGCGCGGTCCCCTTGACCAGACCTTGTCCGAGGTAACCGAAGTAGACCTTGTAAGGCCAGATAGGGCGCGCTAATATTTTGTGCCATACGCATGTACATGCTTGATTATTCGTACAGAACTAGTATCAATTAATAAAATAAATATAACTTAGTTTATAGTTTACATACAGCGAAAGTCTTGAAATCATCTCCTGCTTAAAATAATCCAATTATAAAAATCAAGAAAAATTAAAATCTTAAAAGAAAAGTAGAAACCCGACAAGCAATCTTGAAATAGTTTAAGTAAACCCTTTAGAAAAATTGCAAGAGTTCCCTTCGAAAACACAACTTAGAAAATAGATACATCATGTTATTAAACCATTCCATAAGCAATAATAAAATTTCCAAAGTCCTTTAAATAAATGTTCAATATCCAAGTTTAGTAAACAATTCTCATGAGGAACCATCCTCAAATCCAACATTAATAAATCCAAAAAATCAAAACTTCAAATCTCTATATGAGAGTCCAAGTCCAAGTGGAACTAATCATAAATACTTAAAAAAGTTTAAAGGAAATAAAAACAAATGTACTGAAGTAAATAAATTACGAGTCCCAAAAAATAAACCAATGCTCTCATTATTTCAAATCTAACACATGCCACGAGTCTGCAGTATAGACTCATATTCTAGTCTAGAAGCAAAAGACTCTCTCTCTGGACACATGGACTCGAGATCCATAGCAAAAAAATCTTCAATCTACGCGAGTTAAAAACATCGCGTTGAGTATAAAATACAATGGTACTCAACAATATATATGCATACACATAGCATACATGTATGTTCCATTGAAACCATACATATCATTCAATAACTATCATATAATACAACAATTCACTTCCACTTACCGTACCACCATTGTCACACCCCGACTCTAATCACCAGAGGAATTGTCCACTTTAGATCAAGCCAAATCGCCCATACAAGATGGCAAGACCCGCACGGTTTTGTCCCGCAGGTGAAATGGGAAACTTCTCAGGAGGTCATCCATCCTGAGATTTCTGTTAAGCGAGCACACTTAACCCTGGAGTTCTTCCAACTCTCTAGCCACTCCACCAAAAGGCGCCTCTAGTGATGTATACACACAATCAAATCACATCCATATATACTTGTATCCCAAGAAACAATATAAATCATAATATAATAACTTGTATCGGAAGCAATCTTACATATACACATGATTAACAACATAACTTGCAGCACAAGTAACCTCATATGTGCATTAATCTACATATTTAATAGCACTATTAATCATAATTGTGTGTCCCGTTTATGTATGGCACAACCCAAGGGGGGGTGAATTGGGTTTTCTAAAAATTTAACTTTCAAAAGCAAAAATTAGAATTCTATTGCAGCGGAATTAGAAAGCATTTGTAAGAGTTAGTTATCAAGTTTAGAACTTCCTCACAAAGCTTATTGCAAGATTAGAAAGACTCTGTGAAGAACAATTATTGCATTTAGAACTGCTTCACAAATCTTAAGCAATTTTAGAATAACTCTGTGAAGGACAGCTATTGCGATTAGAACAGCTTCACAGAGCTTAAGCAATTTTAGAAAGACTCTGTGAAGAACAGCTGTTGCGATTAGAATAGCTTCACAAATTTTATTGCTATTTTAGAAAGACTCTGTGAAAAACAGTTATTGCATTTTAGAACTGGTTCACAAATCTTTAAGCAAGATTAAAAAACTGATTATAATTCATATGGTGAATTACACTGAATATAGAAGGACAAATTAGAACTTGGTATAATCACAATACAGAAATCCAGAGTTCTAGTGTTCCACAGAGATAAAGCTTATTCACAATTAGAATCAGAAACTCATTAACAATTTTGCATTTTTAAACAGATTAACAGTTATATAAATAGAATATAATCAAGCAGAACTTCAGAAAGTAAAAGAAGATAAACATAGAGATTTATAGTGGTTCAGCACTAACTCGCTTACATCCACTCCCCAAGACGCATCTTGAGATCCTCCACTATATTATCTCTTTTCAAGGGTAAGAGACAAACCAACAATACAAGGAACTAGATCAACACCTAGATCTAACCTTTATCCCACTAGATTTTCCAAAGGTTCTAGTCAACCTCAACCCTTTCTATTTTTGCAGAGAACAGAAACTCAAATCAAGACATTCGAATCTCACACAAGGAAAAGGTCGCTTGATAACCTATTACACCATAGCTTTTCACTTAAGCTATTACACAAAAGTTTTTCAAATAAAGAACCCGTCTACAACAGATTACAGAATCTATATAGACAGAGAGAAATGCAAATATAAGCACAGGAAGAATAGAAAACGAATTTAGAAAATAGATTTAAAGATCAGAACTGTTCTTCAGAAAATGTTGTTAATAAATTTTCTTTTCTCTTAAAAAAAAATTTTTCTTGAAGCAAAAAGACGAAAAGAAATAGGGGGATTGAAGAGAGAGCTTAGAGAGATTTAAACTTTGAACAATGGACTCATACTCTTTGCAAAAACCCATTCTTTTTAAAAGAGGAAATGGTTTTTATATGGAAAGATGATATTCTCTTTAGAAGTTAACGTTGAGATTGTTGCTTTAATGAGCAATGAAGTTTCTAATATTTTTAAAATAAAGAGACAATGCATGGGCTGTAATTAAAAGGGCTGTCAGACCACTTTTAATACTCACACACGCAAGATTTGGAGATGAAAGGTTCAGTTTAGAAAACAGTGTAGCATTTATAGCAGAACAGTCAGCTATATTAAATCAGAAATAGCTTTTTGCAGAATTTCATTTAATAGCCACCAAGAATATTTACTCCAAAGATATTTTAGATGGGAAAACGTGAAGAGTAAAGATTTTGGCTATATTTTCTTAATAAATTTATTCAAAAACATTTTAAAACAATTTTGAGAGAGATAAAATAGATTTGTGCTTATAAAATTATTTACTCTCTATCCTACAATAATTTCCTAAGACTTATTATAATACTAACCAATAGAAAATATCTTCATTAATCTTCATGGTCTTCAAATAAAATTCTTGGGTTGTAGGAACTTCATTTCTTCAATAATTTCTATATTTAAAAAAAATCTACATAAAATAATATTAGCACGTACAAAAATATTAAATTTATTTGTTTTGTATAATCATCAAAATCTCAAGATAAAATTGACCCTTGAGCCAACAATAATATCTATACACAAGGTAACTTGCTACTCAAGTAATCACATAGTATCTAAGTATTTAACTAGCATCATAAGCATACTGGTTGCATGTTCAGAGCAATATCTTGCATGACAAGTAACCATATAAGTATTCTTGTAGATAACTTGCATAATAAGTAATCATGTATCATCAATCCACAATAACTTGTATTACAAGTAATCAGTCATTATAGTTGTAGTATCATTATCCTAATCTTTAGTTTAGATAATTGGGCCTTAATAGTAACTCAAAAGAAACAGGAGCAGAACAGGTAACAGAATAGTGTCTGATAACAATCAGACTAATACTGGCTAGTTAGCCTTTTACTAGTAGACTTAGAAAGTCTTTCAGATACAGAGTCAGTAGAGTTATCCACTTGCCCTGAAGACACCCACGTGTGTGACCTATGATCATAGCACATTCCAAATCAAATCCATAACATGCTTTTATTTTCAAAATAGATAACCATATTCTGGCAACTACTCAACCAAGTTCAAAGTAAGAGCTCAATAGTTTCATATTAAGTCAATTCAGTTTATTCCCATTTATAGGTAATAACTATATAATCTAGATACCATACAATAACCATAATAAGCCTACCTAATTGCAACCTGCTCGTAATTCATAGAAGCTTACAAGCCTTGTATAAATCTCAATCATATATGCTCATACATGTATATAAATATTAATCTTATTCCAATTGGTCAAACAACCCAAGCATCACTTTGGATTCAACTCAATCATCTCCCATCATCAATCACCATCACATAAAGAGTTAAGGTAAGGGAGTGTACTTGGTGCATAACATTAAGCTTTCCAAAGCATAATTCCAAATTGCTATTCTTAACTCATAAGCACACACTCACAGAAGTTCATGGGTCAATAACGCTTTAACTAAATCCTAGAATATCATTTAACTGCACACTACATTATGCAAGCAAGTATAATAACATACTCAAGCTTAGCTCATGCATATCATAAAATAAAAGTCAAACAGAAGGGCATGCCCTAGGGACATGGTTTGACCAATCCTAATGCCCTAGGGTAAATGCTCCATTTTCTAGGTTTGATCACATAATTACCGCATACTAGCATATAATTGCACATTGGTTCAATCAATTGCATGTTTAAGCATCATTTAGGCATAAATCCTCAATTAGGCATCACTATTCAATTAAAACCCTAATTATAACAACATCTCATACAAGTGTAAGTAATTACTTAAAAGCTATTTATTTGCATATTATGACTCATAATATGAAAAAGATCAATAAAAATCCACTCTAGGCTCAAGCATAGGTCGGCCTCCTTTGGGAGCCAACCTTGCTCAAGTCTTATTTTGTGCATTCTTAGCTCATTTGCATGCATTGATTAATGTTGCAATATCCATATACTCTTTTGTGCATTTAAGTTCACTTAGTGAAATTATCTAGTTAAGTCATGCATGGTCAACACACTTCATTAGTAGAGTTCACACTTACATTTTACAAACATATAAGTTGTGATATTAATACTAACCAACTATTAAACATCCTAGCATATATAACATTTAACTAAATCAATTACTACTCATGCTCAACTCATTACATGTATTAGGCCTTCCTAGTACTAAAGCCATACTCATTCCAAATCATGCCCATATATCTACCAATTATCACTCCTTATTAGCATTAGGCCTAACATGCCCAAATAACAAAATAAAAATCAAATCAGGATACAAATGGGCACCCCATATATATTCGATCAACATAATAAAATAGGGTAATGAGCTCAATTCATGCAAACAATACTCAAGGCCACATCATTATATCATCATAGCATCGCAAGTAGATTAGTTGATAAAAAATTAACCAAAAAAAAAAACACCACCTCAAGGCGTAGACCATTCAGCCTCTTCTAGTTCATAGGGCTACAAGTTATTTTTTTTTTTTTAAATTCCTTCACATCATAGCATCCTCACATACTCAATTGCAATAATATCAACTTAATTTTATACAATCACACCAAATATAAAGAAAGCCCCAAAATACCCTCATGATCACATTCAAACAAACATCATCCAAAAATTAAAACAAATATATAATTGAAGAGTACTAACCTCCAATTGCACAACAGTAAGCTCAATTCACAATTTTAGGTCATCCCTTTACCCTTATCAACTTTAGAAGATTTACCCTTCTCTACGGGCACAAAATAAAAAATGAAACCAAAAACAAAACAACAATTAGAGAATTGATATATCCTAATTACACTAATTCCAAATATATAACTAGATTTGAAAAATGATTTATAGATTGCAAAACGGAGACTTAACTTGATTATGGAATACCTTTCTGCGGCTATAGCCTAATTGCACCCTGATTTGCAGATTTATTTTAATAATCTTAACTAAAAAATACTCAATTTGTTACTTGATTACAGATTGGTGGTATAAATTGAAGGAAGAATAAGAAAAGCTCACTGGATGTTTTCTGTTTCTCTCTGGGTGTATGAGGGTGGCATCACTTGTTGCTTGAGCAATAAGAGGCATTGCCCTCTTTTTTATTTTATTTTATTTTCTTTTCTTTTTTCCCAAAAATTGGCGGTTTAAAAACAGGCATTTAATTCCTTTATTTATTTATTTTTCTCTTGAGGTTGTTGACGCGTGTTTTTATGCCCCCGCCTAACCCAATGATGATATAAGGATGCAGAATAGGGAATCACGATCAACCAGGAGTGTTTTTAAACCAAAATTTGATTTAAACCGGTTCAAGGAGTCAGACCTGGGCTAGGGTTGCGTCACGCAGCTACCACCTGCGTGACGGCACTATTAGTTGCGTCACGCAACTCTAACCAGGATGACATCATTTGGACAGGCCCGTGTAACGGTCTGCACTGTTTGTATGGATACGCGGCAACTGTATGAAAAGTAAGCTACGTCACGCAGCTCGCGGGTCCGTCACGCAGCTGCTACCTGCATGACGCAGCTCTGTTCTGTTGCCCTACTCATATAAATACAACATTTTGTTTTTTAAATGGGACTTTTTTTCACTTTTCTCTGGACTTTGGCATTTTTTTAGACTGAGAGAAATTTTATTGCGGCTAGGGTTTTCTCCAAGAACTTTAGCGAGTAACCTTGAGGAAGATCAAGCTATTAGAGATATAGATTGAAACTTAAAAACCAAAAGTCATAAAAAGAGGAAAAAGAGAGAAAAGAAGAAAAGAAAAGTTTTATTGTTGAAACTTGATACTAAACGCTTCTGGGATTGTGGGGTTCCATTCCTAAATCATCTAAACCGTATGTAATCCTCGAATCTGAGGGTTAGGTAACTATCTAAACCTTCCTTTTCATTTTTAGTTGTTTATTTGTGAAAAATCTTATTTTCTTAGTATTTGATTAGTTCAGTTTTGATTAAGCAACATTTTGCCCATTTTTGAGTGTTTCTGAGTTATATTAAACATCTGTTAATAAAAAGGACACGTAAAAAGAGTAGTTTGAAAGGCAGTTACGGACCAGAGCAGCTGCGTCACGCAGCTACTACCTGCGTGACGCAACTGTTCATGTCTAAAAGAACTTGACTTGGCCCGGACCACCCGCGTGACGGAACTGTTCGTGCGCATAGTTTTTATTCCGTTTTTATGCTTTTATTTAATATTATATTTTAAATCAGTAATTAATGAATCTGGAGATTTTGATAAGGTCACGAACAGTCGCGTCACGCAACTAGGAGTTCCGTCACGCAACTGGGAGTTCCGTCACGCAACTGTTCTTCACAGAACAGCTGCGTGACGCAACTGTTCTTCACAGAACAGCTGCGTGACGCAACTGTTCTAGGGTTCCAGAATACTTATTTTGTTTTATTTTAATTTCATGACATTAAATAAATGTTTAAGTTTAATTCAAGAAATGACCAATAATGGGCAGACTGTGTTCTAATCAAATCAAACAAATTAATTTACTATGATTTTGAGATTTTAGGATTTATTATTTATATTGTTTAAATTGTATTATTAAATCCGGTTTGTGGCCCGCCTTTAACCATAAGGCAAGAGCGGGTCTTTTAATTATTTTTACTATGGGTGGATGATTGATGTGATTATGATTGATTATGAATGCAATGAATGAATCTACTTGGGGCGATTAATTAATTTTCCACATAGGAGCTCGGTTCGATTTAATCGGGTTGGGTTTAATTAAATAATTTGGCTTTTCTAAAATAAAATCAATTAGAAATTGTAGGTTAAAAGAGGCCGGTTTTGCGGGCGTCGGCTTCCAACGGGCCGACGTACCCAATTCCCTTACCTAGAACCGCACATGGTTCGCCTGACCAGTTTTTCAAATAATTGACCTTAAATAAAAATTGGGTTAAATGGAGTCATTTTTATAAATTAAAATCGGAAACGGTCCCATTGCCGAAATAATGGGTGGCGACTCAAATATTTTATAAGACCGATTTATCGGCACCGCGTTCCCAAAAGTTTTTAACACCATTTTCCAATAATAATTCTAAACAAATAAAAAGAAGTTTTCCGAGGTCCTTTTCTGGGGTTTTAAGGGATCTCAACTCACCATAAAAATAAAAATCAGGGGGGGCGAAATCAGAGGTTGGCGCATACCACTTTAAAAACAAGTAACACTATTTTTCTTTTTTTTTTTTTAATTTTAAAAAAAGCTCTTTTTTATTTATTAAAAATCAATTTTAATAAATAAAATTACAAAATAAATACGATCTTTAGCCCTCTTTTATTTCTTTTCATCTATTTTCTTCAAGAGATATTTTTTTACGAGAAAAGAAAACTGATAACAACTATTTCTGAAGAACAATTTTGAACTTTATTTCTATTTTCAAAATATGTTTTCTATTTTTCATGTGCTTATAATTGCATTTCTCTCTGTATATATAGATTTTTGTAATCTATTATAGGCTAGAGGCTTTTAAATGAAAAACTTTTGTGTAATAGCTTAGGTGAAAAGCTATGGTGTAAAAGGTTATCAAGCGACCTTCTCCTTGTGTGAGATTCTAATGTCTTTATGTGAGTTTTGATTCTCTGCAAAAACGTAAAAAGTGGAGGTTGACTAAAACCTTTAGAAATCTAGTGGGACAAAGGTTAGATTTAGGTGTTGATCTATTTCCTTGTAAATTTGGTTTGTCTCTTGCTTGTGAAAAGAGATAGAATAGCGGAGGATCTCAAGATGAGTCTTAGGGAGTGGATGTAAGCGAGTTAGTGCCAAACCACTATAAATCTTTGTGTTTTTCTTCTTTTATTTTCCAAAGTTCTGCTTGATTATATTTTGATTATATTCTGTTTATATTCTGTATTGTAATTATACCAAGTTTTAATCTGTCCTTTTATTTTTATTATAAATCACAGTTTGAGTTTTAATCAGTTTTCTAATCTTGTATAAGCTTTGTGAAGTAGTTCTAAACACAATAACTATTATTCACAGAGTCTTTCTAATATTGCAATAGCGTTGTGAGAAAGTTCTAAACTTGATAATTGACTCTCACAAATGCTTTCTAGTTCCGCGACAACAGAATTCTGATATTAAATTTTGAAAGTCAAATTTTTACAAAACCCAATTCACCCTCTCTCTTGGGTTGTGCCATACATAAACGGGACCCACAGTATCCATCGCCTCAGGCAATTTCTTCCACAACCTGGAAGTAAACCTTAGATCCCAATCAGATATAATAGATGAAGGAACACTATGCAATCGTACTATCTCATCAATGTATAGCTGGGCATACTACTCAAGAGAGAATCGGTCCTCACAGGAAGAAAATGAGCTAACTTAGTCAAACGGTCAACTACTACCCAAATGGCATCTTTCTTCGTCAAAGTAAGTGGTAAACCAATCACAAAATCCATTGTTATCCTATCCCATTTCCACTCAAGAATCGGAATAGAATGCATCAAACCTGATAGAACCTAATGTTCTACCTTCACCTGTTGACAAGTTAAATACCTAGTCACAAAGTCTATAATCTCTCTCTTCATAGTTGGCCACCAATAATGCACTTTCAAGTCATGGTACATCTTATTATTGTCTAGATGCATGGCATACAGACTACTATGAGCTTCCTCCATGATACTCTTCCTCAATTTCGAAATCTTTGGTACATAGATCCAACCACCAAAGTACAGACCTCCATCTTTTTTAATCACAAAGCCTTTCTTCTTATCATCACGAACCAGATCTTTCCACAAGGAAATCTTCTCATCATTATCCTGAACCTCTTGAATCTACTGAATCAAAGTAGGCCTAAGCTGCAACTTGGCCTCAAAAACTCCATCACCAGATACATACAAATGTGCATTCATTGCTCGAAATGCTACTAAAGATTTCATGCTAAGAGCATCAATAAACACATTCTCTTTACCCGGATGGTAGTCGATAGTGAGGTCACAATCTTTCAGTAGTTCAACCCATCTTATCTGTCTCAAGTTTGGGTCCTTCTGAGTAAGCAAATATCTGAGACTCTTGTGATCAGTAAAGAGCCTACATTTCTCACCATATAGGTAATGCCTCCAAATCTTCAGAGCAAAGACAATGGTTGCCAACTTCAGGTCATGAGTAGGATAGTTCTTTTCATGTGACTTAAGCTGCCTTGACGTATAAGCAACTACTTGCCCTTCCTACATAAGTACACAACCAAGTCCGTTATGTGAAGCATTATTGTACTGGTCACAAATCTTACCTGGTTCTAGTTGAATCAGTACTGGGGCTTCTGTCAACATCTTCTTCAGTTTGTCAAAGTTGGCCTGACACTTCTCAATTCACTCAAATCTGACATCCTTACGAAGCAATCTTGTCATAGGGGCACCAATAAGAGAAAACCCATTTGACAAATTGCCTGTAATACCATGCCAAACACAAGAAACTTTTGAGCTCTGCCATATTTCTCGATGGTTTCTAGTCAAGCACTGATTCAACTCTCTTTGGATCAACTTTGATACCCCCAGCTGATATAATATGACCCAGAAATGTGATCTTAGTCAACTAGAAGTCACATTTGTTGAATTTAGCATAAAGCTGCTTCTCTCAAACTCTGTAGTACTATTCTTAGATGTTGGTCATGTTCAGCCTTACTCCTCGAGTACACCAGAATATCATCAATAAATACCACAACAAACTAATTAAGATAAGGGTGGAATACTTGATTCATCAAGTCCATAAACACAGCCGGAGCATTAGTTAATCTGAACGACATTACCAGGAACTCATAATGCTCATAACAAGTCCAAAAAGCAGTCTTAGGTATATCTAACTCCTTCACTCTCAGCTAATGATACCCAAATCTCAAGTTGATCTTCAAAAGGACACATGCCCCTCTAAGCTAGTCAAACAGATCATCAATCTATGGTAACAGATATTTTTTCTTCATAGTTACCCTGTTCAGTTGTCAATAGTCAATACATAACCTAATGGGTCCATCTTTCTTCTTTACAAAAAGAACAGGTGCTCCCCAAGGGAAAACACTCAGACGGATGAACCCTTTATCAAGCAATTCCTAAATTTGAGTTTTCAACTCCTTCAACTCAGTCATTGCCATCCGATACGAAGCAATAGATATCAAAGCAGTACCAGGAATTACCTCAATGATGAATTCCAACTCTCTGTCCGGAGTTCTTGAGCATCTCCCCCGAATCAAAGCCTCAAACACTAACCTTAGCACACCGATTTCTAAAAGACTTAAACTTGCCACGAGCACCATTAGATCCTTAAAACCTCAAGTCTAACCTGAGTACACTTAGAGCCTCAAATCGCCCTGAGTACTAGAGCCTCAAATCTGAATTGAGCACCACCAAATCACCAAAATTCTTAAATCTGAATAAAGCACTACAAATTGGGGGCATCCTGTCCAAATTACTATCATAGCCTCAAATAGTGACCTGAGAACCTCCAAATTATGAAAAGCCTTAAGCTAGACCTAAGCACCTCAAATCTCCAAAAGCCGAAAAACCAACCTGAACATCATTGCATGCTTTAAACCTGACCTAAGTAAGCACTGACCTTTCTTTTGTTTGTTCCTTTCAGAGAATATGCAAGGCTATTAATCTTACTACAAAACTGAGATAGATGATCATTGACATGTTGAAACCCATTTTTGGAACATGCTCTTTGAATAGCAAGACCAGCTCCAGGCTGCCATAATGGCTCAGAAAGAAACCATCTTGGAGGAAGTAAGGACCATGCTTAGCCTTAGCCAAAATGGCCCACTTTTAAATCATCTTCCACTTCCAAATCAGAACATGGGGCCTGATGAGAATAACCCCCACCAAATCCCTCCAACCCGAGATATTAGCAATTTAACGCCCTAATTTTCGGAGCTATGACTAATAGCTTGATGGATTGATAATTTGTACCAAATGAGGATTTTGGTATGATTTTCATCCGAATAAGTTATTTCATAAATATGGAGTTTCATTTGTGATTCCTGCATTGCATTTAGGATTTTGCTTCATTGGATTTTAATTCATGATTTCAGAGTGCACCTGAATTAATAGCCTGTTAATTGGACATTGTTAGCTTAATTACCACCAAAGAAAATGTAATTTAGCTTGAAATGAATTTTAGTGGACTCTATTGTATTTTTCCCTATTTATTGAATATCTATTTGTTAAAACATGATTTATTATCATTAGTTAGTATTTACTTTAAATTAAAATTGATTTTAGTTAATTTTGCTTTAATTAAATGAATTTTAGTTATTTTCCTATTTTCCTAAGGAGGTATACACCAACCTTGAAGAAAAATAAAAAAAAAGAAAAAAAATACAAAGCTAAACATAAACTAGTAAAGAGGCTGTAGCCTCCATTTGATTGAGAGTGTGCGCCACTCTTACTTTCCAAACATAAATACAAGCAAAAACTTCTTCTTCTTCTTCTTCCATTGATCAATTCTCTCTTTCTAAAACATTATACTGCAATTTGGTTTCATAAAAGCACAAACAGTAATCATAGAGCAATGATTTAAGCTAACATTTGGTGTATTGAGCAAAGAAAAATCAAGAATAGGCTATCAATTTTGATAAGTATCCGTATAACTCATTTGGTGTCCGTTTTCAATTTTTTAGGTTTCGTTATTCTTATTAAATCATGTAGATTTAGAATAGTTAATTAGATCATAAATCGAATGTATATTTTTGTGATGATTTTAGAGAAGGGAGGACCTTCGAAAGTCGATAAAGGCAAGGGAATGCCTGATTATCAAATTGATTTGACAATTGTGCTATTGGAGGTTAGTGCTCTTCATTGCTATGTTTTAGTTTAAATTTAATGATTGTTTGTGATTCTGGGTTCATGAGGAAATTTTGGAACTTCCATGTTTTGAGTTGTATTTTGTGTAGTTGAATAGATTTTTGTGCTATTGGCTAATGATTTATTTTGCTTGTATGATAAATAAATAAAAAAAACAACACCTAGTTATATGTAATAAGAGTGACACAATGATCATGGCCATTTAATGGTGAATTTATGATGTTTGTTGTGTGATTAATATTTGTTGATATTATGGTAATATAAAGACTTAATGGTAGGATAAATTGTTTGTGATGAGTCGGCAGAGTGCTTGATTACTCGTGCATTTGATCTTCTGTGATGAGCAATGTGCTTGATGACTCGTATATAAGGGGTTCTGTGATGGGTCAGCATTGTACTGACGAGTTAGCACCAACATGATTTCTTTAAATCTTAAAGTCCATAATCATCAGTTGGGTCCTAAATAAGTAAATTCTCATATCATAAGTGCAGACACATATAAGAAGGACTAGATCACAAAATATAACGAAAGTGACCTAGCAAATAAAATATTATGCTTACTTGTACCATATCTCAAAGCACACCTAATTGAATGCAATATGGTAAGAATAGTCCTAGCTGAGTTTTTGTGAATTGGTAATATAAGTAAAGCATGATCCTTAGAGAGAGACTGAACCTAGGCTAAATGTCCACGAGTTGTGTTTAGACCTTTACATGTCAATAACCTATGTTTAACTTGTATATGGTATCTAATTAGTTATTTAAGCATGAATTGAGTAATGGTTTGAGGATTAAGGTTGTATGTTATACTCTGAACCTTGAATTGAGAATTTATGCCTATATGACTTAAAAGTATGCAATTGAATGGACGTGTATACAATTAAGTGTTACTAGGATGTATATGTGTAATCAAACCATGAGAACAATGCATGAATTGTAACGTCCCATTTTTCTATTGAATCAAGTCGTTGCTTAGAGTCGAGTCGGGCTGATCCAAAACCCGGTTCGAGCCATTGGAGTCTAGAGTGGGCTAGAATGGGATGTAACTGAAATAAAGAAAAGAAGTGGACTTACTTGAAGGAAACAAAAAGATCAAAGTATAAGGATTAGGACTTGCTTGCACTAAATTATAAAGTTGAGGTCTTGAGTTGTACCATTTTGACACTTGAGGTATCATTTGGTAATTTTCACATAAAAATCATGATATTTTGGAGATGTACCCGTGAGTTCCATTTCATTTTCATTTCTTCATCCTTATCTTCATCTTCTTCCTCTACTTTCCTCTTCCACCTTCCTTTCTCCATAACTTTTAATGGTAGTGAAGATTTTAATGGGATTCAAGCATTAATTCAACTTCTATTCTATCCAAGTAAGTAAATCTTCTTGAATTTCATACTTGAATCATTTGGTGATATTGTAGAGTATTCATAAGAATTCTTATGTATAGGAGAAGTGAGCTCAAAGGTAGAAGAAAAAGGAAGCTAAAGAGAAGAGCTTAAGCTTTTTGGAGTGAAGGTGTGCTATCTCTTTTAGTTTAATTCATTTCCTTGCATGATAAATTGTGTGGTGTGTTGATAATGAGAAGATATGTTGCTTAATATTGAGTAAGAAGACTGAAAATGGTGAAAAAGCATGAGATAAAATGAATAAATGAAGTAGATATTGAGTTTATGCTGAAACAAGTTTTGCTGGAAAAGTTACCAGTAAATTCACCTTGATTTTTACCCCATTTAACGATGGAATTAGGAAGTGTCATAGAAGAGTTATTTGTTCCTCTATGTGTTAGCTTTACATGGGTTTTTGAATCACCCAAATCGGAGTTGTAAATTGAGAGATATGACCAAAAGAGTACAGACTGCGCAGGCTGGAAAACACGACGCGCGCTCGCGAATTTCATTTGCGCGCTCGCGAATTGTGCCTGGAAACTCTCTGACTCTCATGTGTGCTTTGCGCGCTCGCGACTTTCATTTGCGCGCTCGCGACTTGTGTTTTTATGCTCTTTTGGACTTCATTTTCAATGCAATTGTATTCCTTTGCTCAACTTGTATGCCTCCAATCATTTTAAAACAAAAAGACAACATTAGAACATGCATCAAAACAACATGCAAGCATGCAAATGATGTGAAATGAGGTAAACACAACTTGTAATTGTATTCTATGCAATTGTGAAATGATGTGAAATGGTGTATGAAGTTATGAATTCTATGCAATTGTATTCCTTTTCTCAACTTGTATGTCTTCAACCATTTTAAAGCAAAAAGACAACATGAACACATGTATAAACACAAAATGCAAGCATGCAAATGATGTGAAACTAACATGACACAAGTTGCCCGCTTGGCAA
The DNA here is from genome assembly GCF_041381405.1 of Jatropha curcas. Classification (NCBI taxonomy): domain Eukaryota; kingdom Viridiplantae; phylum Streptophyta; class Magnoliopsida; order Malpighiales; family Euphorbiaceae; genus Jatropha; species Jatropha curcas. The sequence continues at coordinate 22,217,888 of NC_143160.1, read as the reverse complement.
GGCTATCAGCATACAGGTAAGCAGTAAGGTTTATGAAATTCTGAAGCAGTTAATGTCATGTCACAAGCATGCAAATGATGACATAAGCATGTGAAAGTAACATGACACAAGCATGCAAATTATGACACATTTACTATGCATTTGTTTTTATCTATTGACATACCATTAATATGCTCCATTGAGGTTAGGTAGAAACCATGTAGATAAGGCTATCAGATCTGCGCCCCATACAGTTTGGTACTCCGGCTACAGGCCGTTGAGTGGATATGATTATATATCGGCCATAGCAGCCAAGCATACAGTTTCATCCAGTTTCATACAGTTTTTCTTATCACTTCGGTTTCACTATAACCTTATGGAGCCATACAGATATCTTGACATAACATTGCATGAATCATACAGTATACTAAACAGCAAGAAAGATCATCAAGGTAAAATGAAAGTATCATGATATGTGTGCTTACATTCCATATGTGAGTACATGTTTATTTCTACATATGTATGTGCTTATATGTTTCTTTATTCATTGTGATATTCACTGAGTTTAATCAAAGTTGCAGAGTTCATATACCATAAAGAACATCAGGTAAGATCATGAAAGTATAATGCTATATATGCTTACAAGTTTATTTATTGAATCTTTAAGGAGCCATACAGTCATGAGATGTTATTAATCATAACTTATATGATGTGACTAAAAGTGCATAAGTCATACAGCATAATGAATAGCAAGTAAGACAATGAAAATATACTGTTATGTATTCTTACATGTTTATTGATTTCATTCATACAACACAATGAACAGCAGGTAAGATCATGATAGTATCATAATGTGTGATTAAAGGTTCATGTAAAGGACTTATGAGATAATTAGAAATAAATTATCTATGGTGTGAATTAGAAGTTTATTCTTTGCTATAAAGATGCATTGATGTTGAAATTTACTGAATCTATGATTTTCAATGCTTTTATGCAATTTGGAGTTTAAGTTAGTTGTCATCGCACTTTATGAAGTATGTGAATTATGAGCACCACTGAGTTTTATACTCAGCGCGTCGATTTTTATCACGCGTAGGTTGAAGATCGTGGTTGCTACTTGAAGACTTGAAGAGTACTATCAAAGCAAAAGTGACTAATTTGGGAGTAGTAGATTGAGAGTTATATAAGTAAGAATTATGGCATGTATTAAGATTTATGGCATGTATAATTATTACATTTGTTAGAGCTTATGTGATTGGAAATATAATTGAAGCATGTAATTATTGTGGTGTAAGTATTTGGAGGGAATGATTGAATATGAAATATTTTACTATAGTTGGTATGATTAGGTCATGAAGACTTGATATAGATCATGAATGCAATTAATTGCTGGATATTAAATGCTATTGAGGATTTATACAGTTATGACTATATATATAAAGTGTTGTTGTGTTATGATGATTAGTTGGAGATATTGAAAGTTTGAAGTTTAATTGGGAGTGTTTTATATTCATATTTAGCATACAGGATGATATCAGCATGACAGGATATAAGTTCAACCAGATTGTAGCGTCTCGGCTCGGTTCATTCGGGTTAACTGGTGGACCGGGAAGGGATGCTACATGAACCTTAGCGAATTTGGACTGGCTAAATCATGTCCCCTAATGTAGATGTCTTTTTTTTTTTTTTTTTTTACTTTTATGATATAAATGACATGGAGATATGCATGAGATATAAAGGTATGCTTATATGACCTGAGATTTTGTATAAAGTTAGATATTGATTAAGGTTGTTATTAAGTGAGCTTATTGAACTACTTTGACTTTATGGTCTTTATATAAGACTTATGTAAGACATGAATGTTTGAATGAATGTTTGAAAGATGAAATTTAGCAATGTGCTTTAGAGAGGCTGAAGCTATGCTGGAGGTATGTCAACTTACTTTGACTCTTGATGTGATGATGGACGTATGTTATGAATTGGGCATTATAAGTTAATCATGATGTCAATACTGTTAATTTAGTTTGATTATAAGCTTGATTTATATGATTGGGATTCATGAGGATTTGTGAGTTCCTATGAATCTTAGTCAGGTGGTTATGCAATAAGGTAAGTTAATGAGCTTTGAACATGGATTCTTATATATGATATCTAGATGCTACCTAAAAATGAAATTGAGCTATGTTAACCTAATTGGATAAAGTACGTAATTGAGTGTATAATACACCTAATAGTGGCATGAGCTGAAAAATGGTAAGCTTAATTGCATGATTGGACTTGATTTAGCCTCAGTCTTATATTGGCCGAACCTACGCATATGTCGCTTAAAATAAATGGATAACTTAAGATGAATGCAATGCATGTATGACTTAAATATAAAGCTTAAATGGCTTTGTGTGTGATTAATTAATGTTAGAAGCCAATTAGAGTTTTAAATTGGGAAGTGATCAAACTTAGGCATTTTAGGTCAACTTGCCTAATTGTATTAATTGAATGTCTAAATATGCAGTTGTGTGTGTTATGATACTAGTACTTGATTTAATTTTAATTGAAAGTTTCTATACTACTTATCTATAGCTGGTCAAATAGTCCTAGGTTGCTTGGAGGTGAAATTTTGGTTCATACTTGAATATACTTGTTAGTTGTTGATTAGAACGACTTGGTTATTTGATATTAATGATGCAACGATAAGAATAGTTCTCGATATCTTATTTGTTAAAGAGTTGATTCATGATTAATATGATACATGAATGAGGCAAGTATGTGAATTGTTTAAGTACTTATTCTTATGGTTAAATGAGTATAAATGAATGATATATTGATGCTGTGAGATTAGATTATGATATATGTATAAAAACTATAACTAAACATTTGGGCCCTTATTATGTACTTGGTTGAATAGTTGTATGAATGTGGATATACTGAATACTGGATTTGAGCTATAATCATATGCTGGACACAGAGTGTCCCACTAAGGATGCGGACGCGATCCACCATTCTATAGGCTTTTGCCACTATTCTGTAAGCTTTTGCCACCGCCTGTAGGGTTATGCCTAATCTGTTTTGTTGGCTATTATGCTATTCTGATTTTGAATTTGATACCAATTCTACTTCTTTTCTTCGAGTTACTAATAAGGCCCATAAATAAAAGATTAAAGAAATGCGATATCATAACTGTAATATGTGTTTCCAATAATATTTTGTAATGGTATATGTGTTCCGATAATATTCTAATTTGTTAATAAGTCTGATAACATTCTGATTTTGCATTGAGACTATTAACAATTTGTTACAGTATATGTTCTGATAATATCCTAAATAATACATATGCTTGAACCCATGTGATAAGGAAAATATTTTGAATTCATTATGATGTAGTATATATTCTGATAACATTTTGAGGTAGTGTGCATTTGGAATATGATGATATATGATTATTGATACCTGAGTATTTGTATTCTTTTGTATTGAGATTTGAAACGATATGAGATATCAGTTACCTATGGATATACCAGATGTGCATGAAGTAAGATACTTAAAGCATGAACTATGTTATTGTCTATTAGATTGTACGTATTCATGAGTATAGAATATGCTTGATGATTGGAATAAGATTGTAAATTTATGAAGAATGATGTAACATCCCTTCCCGGTCCACCCGTAAACCCGAATAAACCGAGTCGAGATGCTACAAACTGGTTCACTTATATCCTGTCATGCTGAACTCATAATGTATATTGAATATAATATCATGCTGATGTGTTGTTTACAATAATAATGTAATTTATATTTACAAGACATGATACTAGTTTCAAAATGGAATGGGCCCACTGTGTGCCCTGTACATGCCATAAAAAGGATAGACAAAAGATACACATTAAAATGAGTAGCTACCCTGAAGACTGAGTCTTCTACAGATGAACTGCAGCAGTTGTAAGCCGACTCTCTACGGTCCAGTCTCAAAACCTGCGAGTTAAATAGGTAACTCGCTGAGCAAATAAAGCTCAGTGGATATCTCAACATAGAAAGAAACAAGTAAGCACATACATGTGTAGAAAGAACCATGTAAACACATATGGCACATATAAGCACACATGTCATGATACCTTCATTATACCTTGATGATCTTTCTTACTGTTTATAATACTGTATGATTCATGCAATGTTATGTCAAGTTATTTGTATGGCTCCATAAGGTTATAGTGAAACCGAAGTGATAAGAAAAACTGTATGAAACTGGATGAATACTGTATGCTTGGCTGCTATGGCCCATATATAATCATATCCACTCAACGGCCTGTAGCCGGAGTATCGAACTGTATGGGGTGCAGATCTGCTATCCTATGTCGCGACATAGCCTTATCTACATGGTTTCTACCTAAACTCAATGGAGCATAATGTTGGTATGTCAATAGTATAACACAACATCATATTAATGGTTTCATAACTTCATAAATCATAATGTTTATTTGATTTCATATCATTTGCATGCTTGAATGTTGTTTTGATACATGTTCTAATGTTGTCTTTTTGTTTTAAAATGATTGGAGGCATACAAATTGAGCAAAGGAATTCAATTGCATAAAAAATGAAGTCCAAAAGTGCATGAAAACACAAGTCGCGAGCGCGCCTTGCAAAGTCGCGAGCGCGCAAAGCACACCTGAAGGTCAGTGAGTTTCCAAGTGAAAGTCGCGAGCGCGCAGTGCAAAGTCGCGAGCGCGAGAAGTGCAAAATGAGAGTCAGTGTGTTTTCGGGCACAAGTCGCAAGCGCGCAGTGCAAAGTCGCGAGCGCGAGAAGTGCAAAATGAGAGTCAGTGTGTTTCAGGTGAGATTCGCGAGCTCGTCATGCAATTCGCGCGCGCGCGCTGCGTTTTCCAGCCTACGCAGTCTGTACTCTTTTGGTCATATCTCTCAATATACAACTCCGATTTGGATGATTCAAAAACCCATGTAAAGCTAACACATAGAGAAACAAATAACTCTTATATGACACTTCCTAATTCCATCATTAAATAGTGTCAAAATTAAGGTGAAGTCACTGGTTCCTTTCCAGCAAAACCTGTTTCAGCATAAACTCAATATTTCCTTCATATATTCAATTCCTCCCCTGTTTTCTCACCATTTCCAGTCCTCCCACTCAACATGAAGCAATAGATTGTCTCATTATCAACACACCACAAATTCTCATGCAAAGAAAATGGTAAATGAAAAGAGATATCAAACCTCCACTCCAAAAAGCTTGAGCTCTTCTTTACCTTCCTTTTTCTACAATCTTTGAACTCCCTTCTCCTATACACATCAGAATTCTTATAACTTATCTACAATATAGCTCAATTAGAGGTTGAATAATATAAAGCTTCAAGAAATTCTACTTACTTGGAGAAAATTGAGGTTGCCTTAAACTACCATGAAAATGGATGGAGAAAGGAAGGAGATGAAGAAGATGAAGATAAAGATGAAAATGGGAAAGTGAAAATGATTATCACGGGTAGGCCATCAAAATATCAAGAAAAATGATGTGAAACTTACTAAATGGTACCTCAAGTGGCAAAAAGCTATAACTTAATACCCAAGCTTGATCTTTTAATGCAAATAAATCCTAACCCTTATACTTTGATCTTTTTCTCTCAAACAAGTAAGTCTACTTATAAACCCATTCTACCCCAACCGGGTTTGGTTCAACTCGACTTGACTCGACTCGACTCGGTAGGATGTCACAGTTCTCTCCTCCTAAAAAAAAAACTTCGTCCCGAAGTTTACCTGTTGTGAACAATTGCGGATACTGTTGTCGTATGGTTTCTTCAGATTCCCAAGTTGCTTCTTCTGTCTTATGATTCCTCCAAAGAACTTTTACCAATGCTATTTTCTTGTTCCGTAATTCTTTAATTTCTCTGGCTAAGATTTGAACTGGTTCTTCTTCATAAGTGAGATCCGGCTGAATTTCAATCTCTTCTGCTGATAACACATGTGATGGGTCTGATCTATATCTCCTTAACATGGATACATGAAAGACATTATGAATTCGATCTAAGGTCGAAGGTAACGCTAGGCGATAGGCTAATGGTCCTACACGTTCGACAATCTCGTATGGACCAATGAACCTAGGGCTAAGCTTACCCTTTCGTCCAAACCTTAGGATCTTTTTCCATGGTGAAACTTTCAGAAATACTTTATCACCAACTGAGTACTCAATATCCTTTCTCTTTAAATCGGCATAGGACTTCTGTCGATCACTTGCTTCTTTCAGTCGTTTTCTGATGATTTCCACTTTCTCTTCCGTTTCTCTAACCAAATCTGGACCCAAAATCTTCTTCTCACTCAGTTCTGTCCAACACACAGGTGTCCTACATTGTCTACCATACAATGCTTCATATGGTGCCATCTTAATGCTCGATTGATAGCTGTTGTTGTAGGCAAATTCCATGAGAGGTACATATCTGTCCCAACTGCCTTCAAATTCTATAACACATGATCTCATCATGTCTTCCAGGATTTGAATTACTCTCTCTGATTGGCCATCTATTTGAGGATGAAATGCAGTGCTGAAATGTAATTTCGTTCCTAATGCTTCCTGCAGTTTACCCCAAAACTTCGATGTAAATCTTGGATCACGATCAGATATAATGGATGATGGAACTCCATATAGTCGAACTATTTCTCTAACATAAATTTCTGCTAACTTGTCTAGAGAATAGTCCATCCTAACTGGTAGAAAGTGCGCGGACTTAGTTAATCTGTCTACAATTACCCACACTGCATCATGCTTCCGCTGCGTCTGAGGTAATCCAGTAACAAAATCCATAGTGATCTGATCCCATTTCCATGTTGGCACTGTTATTGGATGAAGCAACCCAGCTGGCAATTGATGTTCTGCTTTTACTTGTTGACATGTTAAACATCTTGTTACAATATTTCCGATATCTTTCTTCATGCCCGGCCACCAATAACCTTTCTTCAAATCCTGATACATCTTGGTACTACCTGGATGCATTGTGTATGGACTGTTATGAGCTTCATGCAGAATCTTTTGTCTAAGCTCCCCTATCTGTGGTACAACAACTCTGTCTTCATAGAATAAGACTCCACTGTTATCCAATCTGAATTTCCCACCATGATCTTCCTGTACTTGTTTCACCCATAGTGCTGTTTGTGCATCTTTCTTCTGTGCTTCTGCAACTTCCTGAACCCAAGATGGCTGTACTTGCATCTGTGCTAGAATAATTCCCTGCTGTTGCAACTCCATGCTAATTCTTATTGCTCTCAAAGCAAACAATGATTTCCGGCTAAGGGCATCAGCTACTACATTAGCTTTGCCTGGATGGTAATTAATGATATAATCATAATTAGCCAGAATCTGCATCCACTTCCGTTGTCTTGAATTCAAGTCCTTCTGTGTCGGTAAATACTTTAAACTCTGATGATCTGTGTAAATATAACACTTTTCACCATACAGATAATGCCGCCATACTTTGAATGCTAGAACAATGGCTGCCAGTTCTAAATCATGGGTTAGATAATTCAATTCATGTGGCTTTAACTGTCTGGAGACATAAGCTACCACTTTCCTGTCTTGCATGAGTACACATCCTAACCCAGTATGAGAGGCATCACTGTAAATCTCAAAGTCTTTACCTGACACTGGCTGGGTCAACACTGGTGCTTCAGTCAACTTTTTCTTCAAAGTGTCAAAACTCTGCTGACATCTATCATCCCATTGAAATACGACTGCTTTCTTCAATAATCTTGTTAAAGGTGATGCAATGATAGAGAATCCCTTTACGAACCTTCTGTAATAACCGGCTAAACCCAGAAAACTTCGAACTTCTGTGACATTTCTGGGTGGTCTCCAATCAACAATAGCTTCAATCTTCTTAGGATCCACTCTGATACCCTCAGATGACACCACATGTCCTAAGAAAGAAACTTCTTCCAGCCAAAACTCACACTTACTGAGCTTGGCATACAGCTGTTTATCCCTCAGTGTCTGGAGTACAATCCGCAAATGTTTATCATGTTCAACTCTGTCTCTGGAGTAGACCAAAATGTCATCTATAAACACTACCACAAACTGATCCAGATATGAATGAAACACGCGGTTCATGAGATCCATGAAAATCGCTGGTGCATTTGTGAGACCGAATGGCATGACTAAAAATTCATAGTGACCATATCGGGTCCTGAATGTAGTCTTAGCGATATCTTCTTCCTTTATCCGCAACTGATGGTATCCCGACCTAAGGTCGATCTTAGAAAACATGCCTGCACCCTTTAGCTGATCAAACAAATCATCGATTTGAGGCAATGGATATTTATTCTTGATTGTCAGTTTGTTCAGTTGTCTGTAGTCAATGCACAATCTGAATGATCCATCTTTCTTCTTTACAAATAACACCGGTGCTCCCAAAGGTGATACACTGGGTCTGATAAAGCCTTTATCCAATAACTCCTGTAGCTGAATTTTTAACTCTTTTAGCTCTGCTGGTGCCATTCTGTAAGGTGCAATTGATACTGGTGCTGCTCCAGGATAGACATCTTTGGTAAACTCCACTTCCCTCCTTGGTGGTAACCCTGGTAACTCTTCTGGAAATACGTCTGGATAATCACACACTGTTGGTATGTCTTGCACTTCTGACTGTTCTTTCTCTGCTTGTAATGCACATACCAAGTATGCTTCACAACCTTTCTGAATTAATCTCTTTGCTGCCATGGCTGATATCACATTACCCAGAAAATCTCGCCGCTTCCCGACTATTATAATTTCCTCCCCTGCTGTTGTATATAGTGTCACCCTTTTCGTTGCACAATCAACTATAGCCTGATGTCTAGATAGCCAATCCATACCCAGAATCACATCAAATTCTCTAAATGGCAACTCCATAAGATCTCCTGGAAACTCTTTTCCATGAATAACAATTGGACATCCTTCGACCACTGTATGGGTTTTTACTACATCGCCTAATGGATTAGTAACTACCATACCCTGACTCACATATGCAACTTCTAACCCTTTAACCCAAGGTTTAGGTACGCTAATGTATGAATGAGATGAGCCAGGATCAATTAAAGCATAAACTGTATGATCACATAAAGAAATCTCACCAACTATTACATCTGGAGCTTCCTCATCTTCCTTGGTTCGCATAGCATAGACCCTGGCTGGACCTCTTGTATCGGGTTTGTCCACAGTCTCTGATTGCTGTCTCTGCCCTCCGGAGCTCTCACCTCTCCCTCTGCCTGCTATGAACTGTATAGGAACTTTTGCCCTCTTCGGACAATCCTTCTTCTGATGGTCTGATGCTCCACATATCCAACATTTACCAGTCACCAACCAACAATCTCCACCATGCCGTCTACCATAATGCTCACAAGGTGGAAAAGTATAACCGGCTGACTCTGCACCTCTACTGGTGCGTCTACCAGTTCCTCTGCCTGAACCTCGACTACCACCAGCAGAACTAGCCACAACTGATACCGCTGGCATGTTAGCACCCCTAGCTGTGCCTTAGCTAAAGGAAGGTCTAGAACTAGCTGAACTACTAGCACCTCTGAATCTCTTGCTTTCTGACTGATAGGTACTGGGTGCACTCTGAGTTTGGTCTCTCCTCTGCTGAGACCGCTGGCGTCTGGTACGCTGACTGGCCTGAATTCGCTCTATCTCCTGAGCTGCCTCTACCAAAGCTGAGAACTCTCTGAATCTGGAAGCTACCACTCCCATCTGAATCTCATCGTTCAGGCCTTCCTGAAACTTTTTACACCTCTCGGCTTCTGTAGCCACTATCCGCTCACCATACCTGCTGAGTCTGGTGAATTCTCTTTCATATTCGGCAACTGACATTCTGTTCTGCCGAAGGTATAAGAAGTCCTTCCTTCTCGCATCTAGGTAAGCCTCTGTGATGAACTTTTTCTTGAATTCGTCCAAAAAGAATTGCCATGTACGCTGCTCTGCTGATACTCGCTGCTGAACAGTATTCCACCATGTGTATGCCTCATCTATCAGCAATGATGTGGCACAAATCAACTTGTCCTCTAGTGTACACTGTAATTGTTCCAAAACTCTCGATGTCCCATCTAACCAATACTCAGCTATTTCTGGACTATCATCCTTGTTAGCACTGAATTCTTTCGCCCCATATTTTCGAAGCTTCTCTAGTGGGGGCTTTCTTTCTCTTTCTACTACTACTGGTGCTTGAGGTATCACCCCTGCAATCTGTCTAAAAGTATCTGCAAGTTGCTTTAACAATACCTCTTGACCTGGTGCTATTGGAGCCTCACCCTCCACTGCTCTGGCTTGACCTGGTGCTACTGGAGCCTCACCCTCCACTGCTTTGGCTTGACCTGGTGCTATTGGAGCCTCACCCTCCACTGCTCTGGAGGCGTGTGACTCGCTCTCACCTTCCTGAGACATCCTCCTAAAAGGATAACAACTGCTTAGTTCATCAGGGTAGTCATGGCATGTACACTATACTGACTTATGCATGCAAGCCCGGGGAAACTAAACCTAGGGCTCTGATACCAAAATTTGTAACATCCCTTCCCGGTCTACCCGTAAACCCGAATAAACCGAGTCGAGATGCTACAAACTGGTTCACTTATATCCTGTCATGCTGAACTCATAATGTATATTGAATATAATATCATGCTGATGTGTTGTTTACAATAATAATTTAATTTATATTTACAAGACATGATACTAGTTTCAAAATGGAATGGGCCCACTGTGTGCCCTATACATGCCATAAAAAGGATAGACAAAAGATACACATTAAAATGAGTAGCTACCCTGAAGACTGAGTCTTCTACAGATGAACTGCAGCAGTTGTAAGCCGACTCTCTACGGTCCAGTCTCAAAACCTGCGAGTTAAACAGGTAACTCGCTGAGCAAATAAAGCTCAGTGGATATCTCAACATAGAAAGAAACAAGTAAGCACATACATGTGTAGAAAGAACCATGTAAACACATATGGCACATATAAGCACACATGTCATGATACCTTCATTATACCTTGATGATCTTTCTTACTGTTTATAATACTGTATGATTCATGCAATGTTATGTCAAGATATTTGTATGGCTCCATAAGGTTATAGTGAAACCGAAGTGATAAGAAAAACTGTATGAAACTGGATGAATACTGTATGCTTGGCTGCTATGGCCCATATATAATCATATCCACTCAACGGCCTGTAGCCGGAGTATCGAACTGTATGGGGTGCAGATCTGCTATCCTATGTCGCGACATAGCCTTATCTACATGGTTTCTACCTAACCTCAATGGAGCATAATGTTGGTATGTCAATAGTATAACACAACATCATATTAATGGTTTCATAACTTCATAAATCATAATGTTTATTTGATTTCATATCATTTGCATGCTTGGATGTTGTTTTGATACATGTTCTAATGTTGTCTTTTTGTTTTAAAATGATTGGAGGCATACAAATTGAGCAAAGGAATTCAATTGCATAAAAAATGAAGTCCAAAAGTGCATGAAAACACAAGTCGCGAGCGCGCCTTGCAAAGTCGCGAGCGCACAAAGCACACCTGAAGGTCAGTGAGTTTCCAGGTGAAAGTCGCGAGCGCGCAGTGCAAAGTCGCGAGCGCGAGAAGTGCAAAATGAGAGTCAGTGTGTTTTCGGGCACAAGTCGTGAGCGCGCGGTGCAAAGTCGCGAGCGCGAGAAGTGCAAAATGAGAGTCAGTGTGTTTCAGGTGAGATTCGCGAGCTCGTCATGCAATTCGGCGCGCGCGCTGCGTTTTCCAGCCTGCGCAGTCTGTACTCTTTTGGTCATATCTCTCAATATACAACTCCGATTTGGATGATTCAAAAACCCATGTAAAGCTAACACATAGAGGAAAAAATAACTCTTGTATGACACTTCCTAATTCCATAATTAAATAGGGTCAAAATTAAGGTGAAGTCACTGGTTCCTTTCCAGCAAAACCTGTTTCAGCATAAACTCAATATTTCCTTCATATATTCAATTCCTCCCCTGTTTTCTCACCATTTCCAGTCCTCCCACTCAACATGAAGCAATATATTGTCTCATTATCAACACACCACACAAATTCTCATGCAAAGAAAATGGTAAATGAAAAGAGATATCAAACTTCCACTCCAAAAAGCTTGAGCTCTTCTTTACCTTCCTTTTTCTACAATCTTTGAACTCCCTTCTCCTATACACATCAGAATTCTTATAACTTATCTACAATATAGCTCAATTAGAGGTTGAATAATATAAAGCTTCAAGAAATTCTACTTACTTGGAGAAAATTGAGGTTGCCTTAAACTACCATGAAAATGGATGAAGAAAGGAAGGAGATGAAGAAGATGAAGATAAAGATGAAAATGGGAAAGTGAAAATGATTATCACGGGTAGGCCATCAAAATATCAAGAAAAATGATGTGATACTTACTAAATGGTACCTCAAGTGGCAAAAAGCTATAACTTAATACCCAAGCTTGATCTTTTAATGCAAATAAATCCTAACCCTTATACTTTGATCTTTTTCTCTCAAACAAGTAAGTCCACTTATAAACCCATTCTACCCCAACCGGGTTTGGTTCAACTCGACTTGACTCGACTCGACTCGGTAGGATGTCACAAATGACATGTTAAACTTTAAACCTTAGATAACTCTGTAGAGCATAGTTTTTAGTAAAACATATTTATTTTGTATTTATGGATTGCATATAAATGTTGAGCACCATTGAGTTTTATACTCAGCGCAATGATTTTTATCTCACTTAGGTTGAAGATTCTGATTTGATGTTGATCCCCAGTCCCTGCATATAAAGGAGAAATTCTTCAGACCTCTAGTCTTAAGTATGAGTCACTATACTAGGCTCATGGCATGTATTAGTTTGAATTAATGAGAGTAATGGTTTTTCTGTTGGGATTTGTAATAGATATGTTTAAATACTTTGGTTTGTTCGATTTAAATTCTCTTAAGTAGTATGTTTAAGATTTTGGAATTGTATTTGAGAACTTGAAATCAGGATTTTAAATTTTTGAACTCCTTTTGGAATAAAGGTTTGATACATCAAGTGGATGATGTTTTTATAATACTTGTATACTTGTATTAATTGAGAATTTGGAATTTTACTGATTTTGTATAATTTTAATAAGTTGTATTTTTAGAGGAAACTCTTATAGTTTTGTTGCAGGATTTTTCATAAGTTATTTTATGAGTCTGATTGATGGGCTTACCCAGCATTTGTTTTAAACCATAATGTTGTTGGTATTTAAAACTTATTTGTTTTCAATAAATTTTAATGTTAAGTCTTCCGCTTCTTCCTTTAATGTCTTTGTAAACCAACCTCTTTTATAAAAAGGATTAGGTAATAGGTTTTTGAGTAAAGTAAGTAAGTCAGTATGTGCTTTTGGCATAGAATGTGACATCCCCTGCCTGGTCCCACGGGAGCGGGAAGAGGGTGTTATAAGCAACTTGACTGCCAATGGCCTAAATCTCGAAGGTGCCGCCACTTCCAACATTACTACTCGTTCGCCTCTGAACATAAAGCAAGGCCCTAAGGAATCCTCTCCCTTATTCTTTACAAGGTGGAGTGGCATAGCTTCCAAGATGCTAAGTCCAAGCATAAGAAAGCCATTGCAAGCTTCTTCTCCAACCCCAAGCAAAAATATGGGGTCTGGAGAGGACCACTTCAACCCACAGTACCATTATAACATTGAAATGGATTTTACTCTATGAAATCTTCAGTCCATAAGGTCAAGGCCTATAAAATCCTCCTCATTCCTTAAGAGGTAGAGAGGCAAAGCTCCTCCTCCCACTCCAAGACCAGCTTAGCAATGCACCTTCTTTGACTTGGGAGTACCCCTGTCTGTCATCTACCAGAAAGCTCTTGAGGACAATCTCAGCAAGCCTCTTAAATTAAGTCCACCACCTAGTCCATTACCTAGGAAGTATAATATCAACGCCTACTGTGCGTTCCATCAGGGGGCAGGGCATCAAGCTGATGAACGTAAAGCCTTGAGGCACAACATACAAGACCTCCTAGAGAGTGGCTGAATCATTCCTATTCAACCTGGATCGAACACCAACACAGACCCATTCCACAACATCAACCCACACTACAAAAAAAGTACTGAATTGCAACTGACAAATCGATCGCTAAACACACGAAATCGATCGCTAAATTGATATAGCGACTGATTTGCAACAGATATTAATCGGTCGCAAAAGTGCTCGTCACAAATAGTTTTGCTATTCAATGACTAAGCGGTCACAAATTAGCGACTGACTAATCAGTCGCAAACTTATAAATGTCGGTCGCTAATTTTTGTCTTGTTTTCCTTCTAGAAGCTTGTCGCAAATTGGTCGTAGAAAGTGGCGGTTGCAAATCGGTCGCAAATTCTAAAAGTGATTAGTTGGTGATCTGTCGCAAATTTAAATTTAACGGTTATAATTTAGTTGCAGTTCGGTCTCTAGTCGGTCGTAAAATATAATTACAACCAAAACAAATAATTTAATAATATTAAAAACCATAATTTTTTCCACCTGTCAAAAATCAACATATATGTACATTACAATCATCATCACAACACAATAACAATCTAAGAAGGAACTATAAATGTAATGTACTATACAAAATAGGGAAAAATCACGGAAATCTAAAATGGTCTGAAATCAAATCTATAATGTCGGTCCTCTGGACGATCCAATGAAGTGTTTACTGGATTAATAGTAGTACCAGCTGCTGGATGTGTCGTAATGTCTACAGGAGTGACCAAGGTATCGTCTGTAGTATCGAGATCTAAAGGAGACGATAGTGGCTGATGTATAGCTTTAAAAACATGTGGATCTATAGCCAATGGAGGATCAGAGGAAGAAGTACCAGCACCATGATGACCGAACATCTGCATGACATGCGCTCTAAGCTCTACAAGCTGTCTCTCCTGCTCATCAACACGAGCCCATAATGCACTAATCTCCTCGGCACTATGGTCATGAAAAGGCTGTAGAAGCGCCAGATGCTGAGCCGCAGTAAAACTGTGATGCATGAGACCCTATGCCATATACTTTCCTCTTCTTTTCGCACCCTAAGACCTTCAGATGAAGTGCTAGCTCATCAATTCTTGACTCAGCTTTAGAGCTAGCCTAAGAAGAAACAACATGCTCGCGAGCTGTACTGTAGTTATCCTAAAAATAACAAATTAATTAATCAATGCAGTTACAAGCTTTATTATATTAAACTTGTACACGTAAGAGAAGACTAGAAAGTAAATGTAAATATTCTTCATTGTTACTTACATTGATGCCTAACGCACGTCTGTCAACAAACGTATTTCCATCGTGGTCCTTTGTGTGAGTGTAAGTGAAAACCTCCATCAGTGTAGGCTCACGATCCTATTTTTCAGCTTGTAATGAATTTTTATGCATGATATATTAATATGGTGTCATTTCATTAAACATCAGTTTTGTAACTGTAACTAATTGACTCACTAATAATCGAGATGTCTCTATAGCAGATATTGATCCGCTTGTGTGTCGGGAAGGTCCTGCTCCATCACCGCCAATCTCGCTGCGCCTATTTCGTGCAAATATCTCACACTTTCTCTTGAATGCAGGATCCTCCCAAGCCTTCTGCCAGCTCTCCCATATCTCCTGAGACATGTACATCTGCTTCTTACCACTTTTTCGTATCCTATAAGTGAAGTCAGCATACCATAGAGTGCACAATTTCTCCCAGGCCACTTTTAGCATAGCCGTAATAGCCTCTTCCCATACAAAATGCTTCTGCAAAAATGAAAAATAAAATTTCAATAAAGAGTAAGTGAAGGCCCATAGATTTAGATTATTAATTACATTGAATGAAGATATAACTTGAACCAAATTGTACCTGAAACTCTTCCCAATAAAAGTCTCTTGCCTCTTGTGGTACGGCATCCCATATGCATCCATCTTTATACAAATGTAGCTTGATTATCCTTATAATTTTCCTTAATGCTAGAGAGGATGGATATATGCTGAGAAAAAAAAAACACAAGTGAAATATAAGTAAATGAAAGCATCAAAATTTGAACAAAACCAACTTCAAAGGAAAAAGTAAATAAGTACTTACTGTCCCACTACCAAATTGAGCTTGTTACGTGGCTCTAATGAAGCTGCAAAAGAAGTGACCAATGCTATCAATAAAGAAAAATAATTAATATATAACTGAAATGATAGTAAATGTCATTTATGATTACTTAGTGCAATAAGTGACTGTGAAGCTGGTGAAGACTTTGCTGGTCCAGGAAACGAGGTAGAAGAGGAAGGAATAGAAGGAAGTGGTGGCGGCATGGGGGGCTGAGCAGAAGATGAAGCCCTAGACGTACCTAAAGAAGAAGGAGGGATAGTCCCTCCTCGTCCATGTGTACTGCGTCCTCGGCCACGACCTCCATGCGGACCACTGCCGGACCCTGCCTCTAGCCATCTGTGCTACAGATAGCATAACCTACATATGTCTGTATACAATTATATGAATTATGGAACATGTGGTAAATATGTATAAAGAAAGTCAACAACATTAAAATTCTTCATTAATAGTATTATATATACATCTATTAATTTATTATCCATAATACAGAATGCATTAAGTATTTTTGTCTTCATCATCATCTTCTTCCTCTTCTTCTTCTTCTTCTTCCTCTTCTTGATCTTCGTCCTCTGAGGTACCCATGGTGATTTGATCTTCTTCCTCTTTGTCATCTGATGCTCCTACTTCAACATATACAATTATATGAATTGTGGAACATGTGGTAAATATGTATAAAGAAAGTCAACAACATTAAAATTCTTCATTAATAATATTATATATACATCTATTAATTTATTATCCATAATACAGAATGCATTAAGTATTTCTGTCTTCATCATCATCTTCTTCCTCTTTTTCTTTTTCTTTCTCTTCTTGATCTTCGTCCTCTAAGGTACCCATGGTGATGTGATCTTCTTTCTCTTTATCGTCTGAGGCTCCTATTTCAACATAAGTTCCATTTTCATCATCCAGTTTATCCTTTAAATCTTCAACAACTTGAATCTGTTGCGTATCAACCGCAACTTCTTGAAATGGCTCAGATATTGTGAGTAAAGTAAATTGTTTGGTTTCAACTGCATGAACAATTGCTCTAGGCTTGATTTTACATACTACCATCCAATCGCAACGATCTCGTTTCAATGATGGATATGGAACATAGTACACCTGCGCATCTTGCATCGCCAACACAAAAGGTTCGTACTTTGTATATCTTCTTCTATGATTAATATCTACAAGATTATACTTATGAACCTTCATGCCAACGTTTGGCATAGGATCAAACCATTCACATTTGAATAAGATTGTGCGCTTGATTGGCAGGGATGGATATTCTAACTCCAAAACCTCAACCAACTCAACCAACTTTGGCAACATTTCGGCATAACATAATCAAATCTTAAGTCAAAACACACTCACATAAACACTTCTATAAAATCCCGACATTATCCAAAGTCAAAATGGCCACTACTAGGCCTCCAATTCAAACGCATAATTCATGTGATTTCCACTCAAATAAAAATACAAATCAACATAAAGTAATTTCAAAAAAATAAATTTCAATATCCACTCATATATATGCTAGCCTGTCTATATATATATATATAGATGAAGGATGCACAACAATTGCAAGAAAAATTATCTTACTTTTTATATCTATAACTTTGCTTCTTTTATTTTCTTTCTTTCAATAAGTTTTCTTTTTCTGTGAAAAAACCATCCATTTTCCATTTATTAGTCTTCTTTAATGCCTAATGAATCATAAAATTCAAACAAAATTAGGACATGCTTGTGTGATATATGCTTCTTTAAGATTTGTTTTAAAGATATGATGTATGCTTCTTTAAGATAATCTTCCTATAAGTTGTTCTTCTAACCTTATCAAAGTCTTGGCGAGTTTTTATTATTTTGGTTTTTCTTCACAAAATGTTATGTGAGAAAGTTCAATTTTTTTTTTTTTTTTACTACAAAAGAAAGTTTTGATTTTTAATTATTATCTCTTCTCCATTTTAATTTTCCATGTCTTCTTCTATTTTCCATTATTGGAAACAAATGAATTTTTTTTATATATATAAAAAGAAGATAAACAACCTGTATATGTATATAGCACTAACACTATAGCACAAGTAATAAACCTTACTGTTAATATAGGTCAGTTTTCTATGAAAATACAATTTTACAAAAAAAAAAAAATATTATCCAATCATACAAAATTACAACAAACAAAAATTCTATAAAAAAGCAAAAATTTACACAAAACATTCACACAAAAAACAATTTACAAATTACACAAATAACAAAATACTATAAAATTACACAAAAATACTATAAAATTCACCAACATTCACACAAATAACAAAATTAACATAGAATAAAATAAAATTTCAATTACTTTTCAACATAAAAAAAAACTCAAGAAAAAAAAACATAAAATAAAAGGGTAAGAGCACCTACCTGACCAGACGACCGATGCGTCTTCTCCGGCGACAGTGGCGATGTCCGGTGACAGCAGCAGCAAACGGCGACCAACGAAAATAGTGGAAGGAGAGGAAACAGTGTGGGTCTCGTATAAGTATGGCACAACCCAAGAGGGGGGTAAATTGGGTTTTCTAAAAATAAAAATTTAACTTTTAAAATCAAACTCAGAATTCTGTTGTAGTGGAAAAAGTATGCATTTGTGAGAATAAGTTATTAAGATTAGAACTTCCTCACAAAGCTCTATGCAGAAAATAGGAAGACTCTGTAATGAACAGTTATAGATTAGAACTGCTTCACAATATCTTATTCAATTTCAAAAACTACTTTATGAAGGAAAGCTATTACTTTTAGAACTTCCTCATAAAGTTTAGATATATATTAAAGACTATGTGAGAGACAGTTATTGAATTCTGAATTGTTTCACAAAGCTCTAAGCCATATTAGAAAACTGATTAAAATCCAAATAGTGAGATGTATTGAAAATAGAAGAACAGTTTAAAATTTGGTATATTCACTATGCAGAAGTCCCAAGTTCTAATGTTCAGTAATAGATAAAGCTTATTCCACTTTAGAACATCAAAACCATTAAAAAACTTTAGCATTTCTAAAATATAAACAGAAGTGTGAGTAAAATAGTATCAAGCAGAACTTCAAAAAATAAAAAGACTAACACAGTGATTTATTGTGGTTCGACACTAACTCGCCTACATCTACTCCCCAAGACTCATCTTGAGATCCTCAACTATGTTATCTCTTTTCAAGGGTACGAGACAAACCAACAGTACAAGGTAATAGATCAATTCCTAGATGTACCCTTTGTCCCACTAGATTTTCTAACGTTCTAGTTAACCTCAACCCTTTCTGTTTTTGGCAGAAACTAGAAACTCAAATCAAGACATTAGAATCTCTCTCACGGAGAAGGTCGCTTGATAACCTATTTCACAATAGCTTTTCACCTAAGCTATTACACAAATATTTATCAAATAAAAACCTGTCTACAAAAGATTATAGAATCTAAATAGACAGACAGAAATGCAAATATAAGCACAAAAAAAAACAGTATTTAAGATTAGAAAACCGTTTTAGAGATCAGAACTGTTTTTTAAAAGAAGTTGTTATAAAATTTCTTTTCTATTTTAAAGATAAAACGTGAAGTAATAAGATGAAAAGAAATAAAGGGGTTTAAGAGTAAGTTTTGAGAGATAAAAGATTTGATCAATGGACGTATACTCTTAAAACAAAAACCCTTGCGTCATTTAAAGAGAAGACGCCTTTTATAGAGAGGGACGAGAATCCCGTATTTAGAAAGTGAAATCTCTTTTTCAAATCAAAATATTGACTTTCCATTTTTGGAAGATACTGAGATCTTTGTTACCAAATCTTTTGAGTCAATATTCTTTCTTTTTATTAAGCGAATAAGAGAATATCAAACTTTCCTTTAAAAACAAGATTTTCGAAAATAAGAATTTGAAAAATCTTTTTCGAAATGTTCATTTACCAATAATGATTAAGACAAAATCTTATTCATTTAGGTAAGTAAATAAGAGACAAGATTTTGGATTTCCTTAAAAATTTGTTTCCGAAAATAAAGAGCATAAAAATCTTATTCGATTTATTCTATTACCAAAAATTGATTGAGACAAAGTCTCTTTAATTTAGGTAAGTGAATAAATTTGGAATCTTTATGAAAATAATTTTGGAAAATAAGAAAAGCTTTTTCTAAGAGACTTGTTATCAAAATAATTGAGACATAATCTCTTTCATTTTAGGTAAAAGAATTAAGGAATGAAAAGCTTTCAATTTTTAAAGAAATATTTTCGAAAATTGTTTTGATAAAGAGAGAAGAAATTAATTTTGTGCTTATAAATGAACATTCTCTCTATCCTACAATAAATCCTAAAAAGCTAAACACTCAGATCTTCAATGGTCTTCATGATCTTTGTTTATCCTTGGATTCGTAGTATTTTGCCTTGTATATTTATTTTCCATATTTAGATCTGCATAAAATGATATTAGCACAAATAATATAATTTAAATTTATTCATTTTGTTTTAATCGTCAAAATCTCAAGATAAAAAATTGACCATTGAGCCAACAAATAGCTGCTGGAAACAGAGAGCAAATAGGAGACAGGCGTGCTGCACTCGCGACCAAGGCGACCCAAGGGTTATAAAGCCCTAATTTTTTGCGATCGACCTGTAATTTAAAAATCGGTCGCAATTTTTAGTCCTGCGATGTCATTTTGTAATCAAAAAAATTGCGACCGATTTGCGACCGAAACAGTCGGTCGCAAAACTATCAGTCGTAAATAGGTCACTAATCCCTTGCAAAACAGAAACTAAATTTGACGCTCAAACTGGCATGAGTTTTTAGGGCTAGAATTAGCGACCGATCTGCAAGCAGTCGCAATTCCGTCTCTAAATAGGTCGCAATTTGGTCGCAAATCCGTCGGTGAATATTAAATCTCTGTTACATCAACATTCATCGCAATTGGTCGAAACATCATCGCAATATTAGTCGGTCGTAAAAATCGATTGCAAAAGCGCAATTTTTTTTGTAGTGCCAATATATAGAAACTAACCTTGATTCTCTAAAATTTAGTATAACCAAGCACTTTCCTTAAACCCTAGCCTGAAACTTGACCTGAGCACCATATAATTGCTTTACCTGAATTGCATGCTTTAAACATGACTAAAGCATATTTTAACCTTCTTTTGTCTCCCCTTTTAATCCAGATGGAAGCAGACCCCATCAGCCTAATTCGGCCTAGCCAACCATCTCTCTAGAACTGGTCCTTTGAAGAGTCCGTAGAGTAGTCCCTATGTCCACTGAGTCTGAGCCTAAGTCTAAGTTAGAATGTGAAATTGAGTCAAAGTCCAATTTCTCAGAGTCTGTGTCTTTGTTGACGCGTGTCTTTAGGCCCCCACCTAACCCAATGAGGATACGAGGACGTGGAATGAGGGATCATGGTTATCTGGAAGTCTTTAAACCCAAGGATTGATTTAAACCAGTTTGAGGGTGACTGATTTGCATTAGAGTTGCGTCACGCGGCTATAAGCTGCGTGACGGCACTGACAATTGCGTCACGCAACTCCAATTAAGATGACGTCACCTTGAAAGTCGACATAACGGTTTTACATTCTGTTTGGATGTGTGCCAACGGTCTAGAAAGCGAGCTGCGTCACGCAGCTATCGGGTCCGTCACGCAGCCGTCAGTTGCGTGACGCAGCTACCCTCTGTTGCCCTACCCATATAAATACTGCATTTTTCTATCTTATTAGAGAGAAATTTTTAGGGCGTAAAAAAGAGATAGTTGCGGCTAGGTTTTTCTGCAGAAACTCTACTGAGTTCCCTTGAAGAAAAACAGCCTTTAGAAATTAATTAAGTTAAAACGAAAATCATAAAAAAAGAGAAAAAAGAAGAGAAAAACAAGAGAGAAGGAAGTGGGTGTTGAAACTTGGTGAACAAAGGCTTCTGGGACCCTGAAATCTTATTCTTTAAGGCATTCAGATTGTTTACAATCCTCAATCTGAGGGTTAGGTAATTATCTAAGACTTTTCTTGGTATTTTTAGTTGTTTATTCATTATTATTTATTTTATTGGTGTTTTAGTAGTGTGATCTTAATTAAACGGTATTCTGCCCATTCTTGGATTTTTCTGGGTTGTAGTAAAACATGTTTTAATAAAAGGAAAATGTAAAAAGGGATGTTTGAAAGGTAGATACGGACCAGAGCAGTTGCGTCACGCAGCTATAAGGTGCGTGACGAAACTGTTCATGTCCAAAACATAATTATCTTGTCCAGATTAGTTGCGTGACGGAACTGTTCGTATTTATAATTTTATTTCACTTTTATTCTCTGTTTAGTGTTATGTTTGAAATAAACGACTGATGAATCTGAAAGTTTTTCCCAAATCATGAACAGCTGCGTCACGCAACCATTGGATCCGTCATGCAACTGTTCTTCCATAGAACAGCTGCGTGACGCGACTGTTTTAAGGTTCCAGAAAAGATTTTTGTTCTTTTTTAAAAAAAAAATAATAATAATTTTGTGCAATTAAATAAATATTCAATTCTTTTAATAATTCAAGAGACAACCAATTGTTGGCAGATTGCGGTTTAATCAAGTTTACTATATTAATGTATTATTATGCATGATTTCAGTTTTTTTTTTTTAGGGTTTCTTGGATTTAAATTGGGTAGAATGTATTTTAGGTTCGGTTTGTGGCCCCCCTTTAACCATAAGGCAAGAGCGGGTCTTTTGTTTACTTTGACTTAACTGCTCTGGGTTGAATGATTGGAGTGGTTTGAATGATTATGAATGCAATGAATGAACTTATTTGGGATGATTAAATAATTTTCCACATAGGAACTCGGTTCGATTATTCGGGTTGGGTTGGTATAAATAAATTGGCTTTTCTAAATTGAAATAAATTAGGAGTTGTAGGTTAAAAGAGGCCGGTTTTTCCGGGCTTTAGCTTCCAACGGGCCGACGTACCCAATTCCCTTATTCAGAATCACACTCGGTGCGCTTGACCAATTCTCTAAATTGGCCTTAAATAAAATTGGGTTCTAAATGAAGTCATTTTTATTTGGAAACAGTCCCATTACCGTAAAAATGGGTGGCGACTCAAAATGTTTATAAGATCGATTTATCGACATCGTATCCCAAAAGCGTTTTGTCACCAGTTGTTAAAAATAAAAATCACACTTTTCCAATCAAAACAAGAATCGAGCAGTTTTTCGGGTTGCTCGGGGGCGGTACGAAAATAGATTGGCGACTTCACTGGGGATCTGCATCCACTAATCCCCGGTTATTTTGAACTAGATGGTTGCAATCAGGAGTTGACTCTAAAGCCTACATTTTTCTAAGTAAAAATTGATTAGAAAGCCGTTGGAAAATTCTTTAATCGTCCGTATGTGTTTATGTGCTTTATTTTTCTAGGATCTTGCATTTATATCGCATTTCTCTCTTCTCATCACTTTCTACCCATGTTACCCTTCGGTATTTTGTTAATTTCAAAGGTGGATCCAGCCTAAACCTCGCGTTTTAGGTACATCTACCCAAGAATTAGCAAATGTACCAACCGTAAGCCTAGTACCTTTAAAGGTGCGTCAAAAGGAGTAGGCCTATAAAAAGCCCGAATCCTGTTTGCGGAACCCAAACTTTGTAAACCAAATCGACTAAAGCCCATGCATGTAGTCAAAAGCCTTAGTCACTTCCCCTAAGGAACACCTGGTTCTGTTTGCTGTTATTTTGCCGCATTCATTCCGAGAGCCGATATCGTCAATCTCAAAACCCCCCGCTGGTTGTCGAGATTAGACCAAATCCTAGGAAACAGATGTCGAAATTTGTACCAATGGAACCCGTGTGTGGGAGAGATAAGGTTGGAAGGCATGCATTTCCCAACTCCCGTTCCCCTGTATGTTATAAATTGTTCATATGCTATGCCATTCATGCACCATGTAATACTTTTCAGCCATGCATTTAAGAGCTAAAGTTCAGTATGGACGTTTGACCTTGATTTTGAGACTGGACCTCAAATTTGTTTTGAATAACATAATGCAATCATTTATAGTGAATTTATAACCAAAAGAAAAGGGAGTTACAAGGGGGTTGTGATTCCTTTGTATTTTCACATTTCTTGCATTATCTGAAAGTAAGCGTGAGATTACAAAATTTGTAAGAAATCAAAACGAGATCTTGCTTGGGACCATATGTTCCAAGGCAAAAAGTAAGGATACAAAAATAAAAGATGATAACAAAAAGTGTTCCGCTTGGAAATCCTTTCACTCAAAAGGCAAAAATTAGGGACTCGAGAGAAAATAGCCGACTGTAAAATCCAAAAGGAACGGTCGACGACAGATAATGCCAGAAATGTTTGAATACGAAATAAGTTATTGCCATGATATTCACACCGAATTTTGGGTCCAGTCGTTGAAACCGAGATTTTTTTTCCATACCGATCATTAGAACATTAGAACTGCATTCCTCATTCTATGTGCTGCTATTTCCCATGCATACATGCAGGACCTACTTTAACTCAGGTATTTCTATCTATTAGCCAGAATTGATCCATCCCGGGAAATCGCTTCGAGAGCTTGGCACCAACGCCCTGGTCAACGTTTGGTCAGAGTGTCCCCAATCCTCGAGCCTACTCCGGTTAGTCCTGTGGTTCGTTCAAGTTCATCAGATTCGGCTTCTGATTCAGATTTGGTAGAAATGGCTGACAACACTGTGAATGAGACTGGTTTCTCTCCAGCCCAGTTAAGGACCATTATTGAGATAATAGCTGCTGCCTTCGCCCAAGAGAGGGCACATAACCAGGTTCCTCCTGCTTCAAGCAATTAGCCTGTGGTTGAAGAAAGGGAGATTCCAGAACCCACTTCAGATAATCAGACCTCTGCTGGTAATGCTGTCCCAGTTGAGAATGATCTAATTAAGCAGTTTGCAGAGCTGAAGGATAAAGTAGAGAAAATGTCTGTTGCAAAAGAGAAGGACCCAGTCACTAATTTCCACGTGGTTGAATATGTCTTGCATCCAACAGGTTCCACTTCATTCAAGACTTTCAAGCATACCTTGCTTGAAAGAGACAATGACCCGCGATCCCATCTGTCTGAGTTCCTCCGGGTCTCCCAAATGAACCGATATAACGAGGAAGATGTCTTACGGGCATTTCCTCAAACACTACACAAGAGTTACAGGAGATGGTATGATGGCTTGGACACGGAGACACAGAGAGATTGGGTCAAGCTACAGACCGCTTTTCTCAAGCACTTCAAAACGGATGACAGTGATGAGTTCGGCCTGCGTGACTTGGAGAGCTTAAGGCAGGAAAAGGATGAAAGTTTCTCGGATTATTACAGGAGGTGGAGAACAAAACTGTTCATGGTCCAGACAAGGCCAAAGGACCAAGAGCTGATCAGGATTTTCAGTCGAAGCCTCCTACCTTTCTTCAAGGAGAGGATGCTGGCCCAACCTCTCACTGATTTTTCTTTAGTTCAAAGGGCTGGGCTGAATATCAAAGAGCTGTACAAAGATGAGAAGAAGAAGAACCGAGGGTTTGGTAACTACCGGTCCTATTACACTGATAGAAATGCTGGAAATAGTGCCACAAACCAGTCAGGGACTAGCAATACGGTGGGAGCTGTTAACGAGAAAGTAAGAAGGTAGTTCACTGACTTGGGCAGACCTTTAAGCACGGTAATGAGATCTTGCATTAAGAATGGGGTACTGTCCAAATTGCCAGTTAATCCAGCTAAGCTTGTTCAGGGTAGGTTCATGGATCGGGACTGCGAGTACCATCAGTGCAAGGGTCATGCTACTGATGACTGCTTCAAACTTAGGCATGACATACAGGATCTAATAGACAGTGGGAAGATTACCAAACCTTCTGAAAGGAATAAGCCGAGTACAAAGAATAATCCATTGCCACAATACCAGTATAACTACCCACCCCACAAGTCTCAAACGGGTGGGTCGGTTAATGCAATTGGGAGTGGTCTGCCGGAAGAGCTGGTGTTGGCAAAAGCCGAATGGGAGGAAAGGATGTGTGCCATGTTGAACATCTGGGATGATTGCAGTAGTGAGGAGGAAGAAGAAAGGAGGCCTGTGAAAATTGAAATTGAGAAGAGCATCACAGTCTAGGTAGGAGGAGTACCAGATAATGAAGATGAGCAGATTCAGCTGGCGATTCAACAAAGTTTGGCTGATCAAGCAGACCAATGGTGCCATAGTAGTGATGAGGATGTAAATGAAGTTGGCATCCAGAGCTTGACCCGAAGTGGTCGTGTGTATAATCCAGACAACAATGCTCAGTCTAAAGGAAAATGGGTTGTCATCGAGGGAATAGGAAAGAAAGCCACAGATAAGGGTGAAGAACGGCCCAAGGAAAAGAAAAAGGAAGATGAAGTGGGAAAGGTACAAACGAAGGCTACTGAAGTGGGTGAAAGTGGTCAAAACAAAATACCAAGCGGTGTAACAGTAAGTTCAGTATTGAGTCAGCTACAGAGGACCAAGGCTGACATCTCACTATGAGATTTACTGATAGCCTCAAAGGAGCACAGAGAATCTTTGTTAGCGGCTATTACATTTGTTAGGGTTCCTGCCAGAATCCAATGCGTGGATATGATCAATGTGTTACAGCGCAGGATTGGTGAAATCACCTTCTTTGATTCCGATCTTCCTCCAGAAGGAAGGAATCACTTCAAGCCTCTGTACATCCAGGTTGCTATTAATGGGCGAGAAACCCGCAATGTGATGGTGGATAATAGGTCGGCATTGTGTGTATGCCCACTGAAAATGCCGTCCAAATTTAAGATCGAGGAGTCGGAACTTGAGTCGTCTAACATGGTAGTTAAAGCCTATGACAACACCATGCGTAATGCTAGGGGAACTTTCAGGGCAAAGATTTCGATGGGGACTATAGAAAGTTGGGTAGATATAGTCGTCTTGGATATTTTGGCCAATTATGCGCTACTGTTGGGAAGGCCACGGCTTCATCCTCTGGGTGCAATTCCTTCCACATTGCACAGAAAAGTTAAGGTTCCTTGGGGCACTGATGTGGTAACTATCAATGCACAAGAAGATTTGAATGTGGTGGCTATAGAAGGTTTAGAGGCGGTTGTGCCTTTATCTGGTTTTCAGGTGGCTGTGATTGATGATGCTGTGATTACTGAAAACAAAAGTGCAGTCAACCGGATGAGCCCTTTTTCTCGTAAAATGATGAAAAAGATGCAATGGAAATACGGTAAGGGGCTAGGCCGAGATTTACAAGGAAGGTTTGAACCTATGCCATCATCACATGCACAGCAAGGTCGACGTGGGCTGGGGTATTCAGAGAGTAGAAAGAAGGAGAAATATGAAGTCCAATCTTCGATAAAAGAGCCAGGACTGAATAAGATTTTCTTTATCCCAGAGGCTTTAGAGGAATTTCAGAGCAGAGGGAAGACATATCCTGGTCTTGAGATCTTCATGACAGATTTTGATGAGCAGCTAATCAAGTCTCCTGAGCCTTCCTTCGAATAGTTGGTAGAGGGCACACAGTTCATGGTTGGTATGGTTCAAACAGGCAGTGGCACAGAATGGACACAGAAGATACCTGAATTTGAAGATTTCCTTGGGATTGGGGACGAAGCTTCAAGAATGGTGCAGGAACAGAAGTCTAAAGCAAGGATCCTCCAGTCAATACTAGCAGCTGAAGACGCTGAAGAAGCTAAGAGGAAGGCGAAGAAGATGACAGAGCATGAAGAGGCAAAAGAAAAAGCTGCCCCAGAAGCAAAGGAAGCTCCAAATGCTGACGAAGTGATTCAAGCTATAAAGGACAACTGCAATGAATGTATTGAACAAGTTATTAATCCTGTTTTTTGCTTTTCTAATTATTGTTTTGAGAACAATTTGGATGGATTCCCTTTATTATTTCAATCAATGGAAGTGAATTTTGACTACTTGTTTTCTTATTTTCCTGATTGTCACGTTCATGGCATTGATTATACCACGCGCATATTTAACATAAATGCATTGCATCATTTTGCATTTAACCTAAGCACCACCGAAGATCCCAAAATCATCAAAATCGGATCGGACTTTAAACCTGAACTTAGACAGGATCTCCAAGAATGTCTTAAGAGGAATTCAGAGGTATTCGCCTGGAGCTATGCCGATATGCCAGGAATCGACAGATCAATCACAGAACATTTCATCCCTACCGACCCGAGTATTAAGCCAGTAAAGCGAAAGAGGAGGCGGGTCTTAGAAGTAGTACATTATCCTGAGTGGTTGGCAAACATAGTCCCTGTGCTGAAGAAAGATGGGAGAATTAGAGTTTGTGTTGACTACAGGGATCTAAACAAAGCCTGGCCCAAAGATGACTTTCCACTTCCACACATAGATGTTTTGATCGACAGTGCTGCTGGAATGGGATGTTATTCTATTATGGATGGATTCTCCGGGTACAACCAAATCTTGATGGCCTTAGTTGACAAGCATAAGACTGCCTTCACTACTGACTTTGGGACTTTCTGCTATAGGGTGATACCATTCGGATTGAAGAACGCCGGGGCAACATATCAGAGAATGGCTACAACATTATTTCATGACATGATCCATAAAGGATTGGAGGTATATGTGGATGATATGGTGATCATGACAAGAACATAGGAAGAACACACGGAGATGTTGGAAAAGTTTTTCGCATGGGTCAAACAGTACAACTTAAGACTCAATCCCAAAAAGTGCATATTTGGAGTAACAAAAGGGAAGTTGTTAGGTTTTGTTGTGGGACCTAACGGGATTGAGGTTGACCCAGACAAAATAAAAGCCATTCAGGATATGGAATCGCCAAGAACCGAACGTCAGGTGAGAAGCTTCTTGGGAAAAATCCAGTATATCAGCAGGTTTATTTCTAGGTTATCCATCACATGCGCTCCGATCTTCAAGCTACTTAAGAAGAATCAACCAGTTAGATGGAACGAGGACTGCCAGAAAGCCTTTGACCATATAAAGAAGTATTTGATGAATCCACCAGTGCTGAGTTCCCCCAAAAATGGGAGAGCCTCTGATCCTGTACTTGTCTATAGAGGATGCGGGAGTTGGAGCTATGTTGGTACAGCCGGACGTTGCCGGAGCAGAAAAGGCCATCTATTACATCAACAAGAAATTACTGCCTATCGAGGAGAAGTATAATTTGGTAGAGAAAACGTGTATGGCAGTGGTGTGGTCAATAAAGAAATTGAGGCCTTACTTTGATTCCTTCAGGGTCACTTTCATTTCCAAAATTGATCCTACGAAGTATCTTCAGAGAACACCTACCCTAGAAGGACGACTGTCCAAATGGCTGATTCAGAAGTCTAGTGTGGATACAGAGTTTGTCACGAAGAAGACGGTCAAAGGTCGGGTTGTGGCAGAATTCCTGGCTGACAATCCCATTGTAGATGATGAGTCATGGAAATTGGAATTTCCAGATGAACATTTGTTGTGTGTTGAAATAGGGGTTTGAAAATTGTACTTTGACGGGTCAGCCAACAGAAACGGAGCCGGAGCTGGTATCGTGATAGAAGCACCCAACGGCGAGGTCACAACAATGTGCAAGAGATTGTTGTTCCCAGTCACTAACAATATGGCCGAATATGAAGCCTGTATCATGGGAATGGAGGCTCTTCTTACGTCAGGTGCTAAGGAAGTCGAGGTGATAGGAGATTCACTGTTGGTTATCGAACATGCTAACGAGAGATGGAAAGTGGAGGAAGAAAGGTTGAAGCCCTATGTTGAGTACTTGTTAAAGAAGGCGGTGCTCTTCGACTCGTTCACTTTCACTCACATAGGAAGAATTCATAACAGAATCCCAGATGCTTTGGCAAACCTGGCGTCAGCTTGGCAGGATTTAAGTAAAGTCCCAAAGAAGCCATTTATCATTACCACGACAAATATCCCATGCTATGAAGAACATTTTGTGAATCAGATCGAGTCAGAGGAAGAACCCTGGTTTACGGATATCCTGCGGTACATGAAAGACGGAACCTTTTCTGATGATGCAACAAAGGAAGATCATTCAGTTCTAAGAAAAATGGCTTTGAATTACGTCTTGGCCGATGGTGAGCTATATAGGAGGGCTTGGGACGGAATGCTGCTAAGATGTGTAGGTAAGAAGGAAGGAGAAGAAATAATGAAGAAAATCCATGAGGGAGTCTGCGGTACTCATTTGAGCGGCATGAGTTTGGCCAGAAAAATCATGAGGCAAGGCTATTTTTGGGTGCAGATGGAAGGTGATTGTGTCAACTATGTTCGCTATTGTAAAGCCTGCCAGTACCACGACAACAAAAACCACTTGCCTGCTGCTGAACTCCATCCAACAGCTCCTTCTTGGCCTTTTTCAGCATGGGGTATAGACATCATCAGCAAGATCACGCCAGCAGCATCGAATGGTCATCAGTATATCTTAGTTGCAATAGACTACTTTTCTAGGTGGATCGAAGCTCAATCTTACAAAACCTTGACCGCCAAACAAGTGGCTAGATTCATTGAACATAATATTTTCTGTCGCTATGGTGTTCCCCATCACATAGTTACAGACAATGGTTCTCATTTTCAAGCAGACGTCGGTCAGTTGCTATATAAATATAAGGTTGAACATCACCATTCTTCTCCTTATCGACCTCAAGCTAATGGTGCAGTGGAAGCCGCGAATAAGGAGATTAAGAGAATCCTGTCCAAGATGTGCGAGAAGTATAGAAGCTGGGCTGAGAAACTTCCTTTCGCGCTCTGGGGGCATCGCACTACATTCAAGTCAGTGAATGGAGCTTCTCCTTTCGAACTTGTATATGGGATGGAGGCAGTGTTACCTGTAGAGCTCGAAAAGAAGTCTCTCAGGGTTCTTGTGGAAGCTGGTCTGACCGAAGAAGAATGGGTCAAGAAAAGGTATGAGGATTTGGCGCTTTTAGATGGAAGAAGATTGAACGCCCGATTCCAGGATCAGATGAGAAAGAGAAGGATTGCTCGTTTCTACAACAAACGGGTACACCCAAGGGCTTTGAAAAATGGGGATTTAGTATTGATTAGGTTGTTGGACCATGAATCCCAGAATCATCCTGGTGGGAAATTCAGACCCAACTGGCATGGACCATTCAGAATTCAAAAGCTATTAGCTAAAGGTGCCGTTGAATTAATCACAATGGAAGGGAAGCCTGTCAATCGGATTGTTAATCAGGACCAAATGAAAAGGTTCTATATCTGAAATGATGATTTCGATTCAAAAAAAAAAAAAAAAAGGAGGCTAGGTTGAAAACCCGAAAGGGCGAACTAGGCAAGAAATGAGCTCGCTAGGTTGAAAACCCGTAAAGGACGGCCTAGGCAAAAGTTAGAGCATAAGAATATAAAAACAAATAAAACTTTCAGGATTAATGCGTGGTGCTTAGTTTAAATGCGAAATCTATGCTATGCATTCGTGACATATTTGTGACTGGTTGCTCAATGTCATCAACTTGACTAGAAGGAGAATAGGTAAATGAGTAGTTAGAATGAATGACCATTATATTAAAATAATTTTTCTTTACTTCTGTGTAATGTTGAAAGAAGTGAGATTAATAAAGAGCTGGAATTCCAAATTTCTCTTCCTTTTCGTGTCGGGGATATGATTAAGGAATGCAAGACCTTCCTCTCTGCTTATTTGATCAAGACCTGCTCATCTATCTTGAAAATGTCCTGGCTGTTGGTCCTGCCTGAGTAATGAGTTCTTTCAAACAACAATCAGGAGAACAAATGCCATTTTCTCAGTGGTTTCCTTGGAAAGATCGAAAAAAACCCATGGATAAAACCTTAGCACTCAGTAGGTTCATGCATACATAAAGGAGTTGCATATGTTATTTTTGTTTGACTACTGCAGGTGATAAAATGGTCACCCCCTCTTTTATTTCCAGCTATCAGTTTCCGTCTTTAGTCAAAAAGTTTACTTTTACGTGCTTTCATTTCTTAATCCAAGGGCAGGAGGCCCAAGTGCTAACCCGGCAAATCATTTCGAAAGAAAAGATCTGTTGCCTTTTGTTACCTCTATGTGCAGAAAGCAGGAAATAATAAAGACAGAGCTATCAGAGGCATTCATTGAAAAAGAGGGGATACATTAATTGGGAGCTCATGGCCCTGGAATACAGGAAATTGAAAAAAAAAAAAAAAGTAGCAACGGCATTTATTCCAGTGGGTGAATCATTAGACGC
Organism: Jatropha curcas; assembly: GCF_041381405.1. Lineage (NCBI taxonomy): Eukaryota > Viridiplantae > Streptophyta > Magnoliopsida > Malpighiales > Euphorbiaceae > Jatropha > Jatropha curcas. The sequence goes on along the minus strand of NC_143160.1, from coordinate 22,185,689 downwards.
TAATCCTTTCAAAACCTAGTATCATCACTGGGTGTAAAACCAGTCGACATACTCGGGTATTACGGTGTCCTACATCACCCCTTGACCTAGGTACCAGGTGTTCCGGTTCCGCCAACGGTCAGCTAAATTGGTCAACAGACTCTGCGTCATGGGACCACTCTCGAAGTTATGGATTCTGGGAACGCGCTGTATCAACCGTACTGACGGTTGATCCTGTTTGGGAAATAGGCCATAGAACGGTCAAGACTGGCGTATAACACGTAGTTGAGATTCATGCTCCCAGCAGTGACCAGTCTAATCCTCCACCAAGGACAAGTCCACCATATCACAGGGTTATCCCCAAAATCAAAGTGTCCTCAGGATTGAGGTCAAAAATTGGCAGGGCTATAGGTTGGAATCAAACGAGCTGGGACTGGAGGAATTAGGCTTAACTTATTTAGAGCCCAGGCTTGCAATAACATTAGGCACCCTCGATGGTGAACATTGAAGTTGGTGACATGAAGGGCAATATCCCTGACCCAGCACATTGTCTCTCCCATGATCATCATAAAGACAGTGCGACGATACACTTGCATGTCATGAACAATGGTCAGTAGTCGAAAATCTCCAATTCCAGGTTGGCGATTCTTCATGGCATACATATTCAGCAACAGGAAACAACAAGCTCGAACCCAAGAGGGGTTCGCTTCCATGGACAGAACCCTATTCAGAAAACGCTTTAAGGGAAGGCCTTGATCCGAGTTTATGCCGTCAGGAAGGTAAACTGGGCATAGGGCCGCGATCTCGGCCAGATCATGTCTCGGGCCTGGGGGCAAAGCTAGAGTTTCATCTTGTTCAGGGTGATGACCCATCACAACACACATTTCCTCATAGGTCGGGGTTATTTCGGAATCCTAAAATCGAAAAACTATGGTATTGGGGTTGAAGTACATGACGAGCCAAGACAAAAAACTATGGTCCGGCTTTAAGTCCTTAAAATATTTCAGCCAGGCGAGTTGGTTCATGGGGTGAATCTGCCACAGGTCGTCAGGAATGGATTGGACGAAGGATGAAACTTGGTTTCTGAAAGCCATGGAAAAGGGTTATTTAAGAAACAGAGTTGTTTTGAATGCTGGGAGAGAAGAGGACGCAGTGGGAAACCTCTACTTATAGGAGTGGAAAGGGTTTAGTGAATGAGACGCCATCATCATAGTATTTACTATCGATGGTGGTTGGATGAGCATTTATGCATAGACCACTCTGGTAGTTGGACATTTATGCCTGCGTTAATCAAATGGACGGCTCTTACAATAGGGAGGTTGAGCCTTTATGTCCGCATTAACCAAGCCAGACCGCGCCTGCAAAAGAGTGCGACGTATCCTTTTCTCTCTCTGATTTTTGTTCAGTTCTTGTTTTATTGCTTGTTGTCCTTTGTAAAGAAGAAGTAGATGGGCATTCATGCCCGCATTAACCAAGTGGACCGCCCTGATAGGAAAGTATTATGCTTCGTTTTTGTTTCTGGTTAGTTTTTATCTTATTTTATTTTCCTTATTTTATTTTATTTTCCTGTTTACAATAAATTGGTTGAGCATTAATGAGATGGACCACTCTTGCAAGTAAGTGGGGTACTTCCATTTTGCATTTTTTGTGTGTTTGTATTCTGCTTATGCAGGAATAAAGCCTCACAAATTGTAAATAATAAACATGTAAATAATACTATAATAAAAGCAAAAGTAATAATAATAATAATGTAATGAAGAAAATATAAATAATATGGTAAAATAAATGTAAAAAAACTAAAAATGTACTCCTACAAGCTACAAAAATGTCATAAAAAGTGTGATCAGAATGGAGAAGGCCGGCTAACGTCGCCTCCGGCTGGAACCAGCTGCTGCCTGAGAAGGTAGAGGTGGCAGCGCATCGTCGGATGAGGAGCCATCATCATCATCCTCCTCATCCTCGGAGAAATCCAATGGAATTCCCTTCACCTCCAGCCTAGTCCGGAGTCGATCAACCTCCATCTGGAGTCGGGCAACAGCACCGGACTGGCGGGACTAGTGCCTCCGCAGCCTCCCAATCTCTAGATCCTGTGAAAACATAAAAGCAGAGAAAGGTAAGAGGAGTATGCGAAGCAAAAAAAGGCAAAGCACATGAGAATCATACCCTCTCATGGAGCTCAGGATACAGCCGGACGATGTAGGACCGGGCAAAGCCGAACCTCTGGTATAGCTCCTGATATCTCTGAGCAGGCACCTGCAAGCGCAGAAAGACATCCAATAAAGAATCATCCAGGTAAAATATCTCTGACTTATTGAATTCATTTTTCTACTTACGTGTGTGGCATGCTCAGGATCCAGCTGTAGCGGTGGAGGAGCCTGCCTAAGGTCAGCAGGGATAATAATGGCCGATCCGAGGCCCAGAGCCGGGTCCAGTGCAACCTCCATGCCCGAAGGGAAAAGGACATCGCCTAGCAGAGCTCCTGTAGGTCCAGCCGGAGCATTCACCTCCGCCTCTGCCTCCGCCTGCGCCCTGTAGTATGCAGGGGTCCGATGCCTCCTCCTATCCTGTAACAAGTCAAAGATAAATGCATTTAGTCGCTTGGCCAAACAATTGGAAAAGTCATAATTAAAGGCAAGAGAGTCACCTGAGAGTATTCCCGGACCTCCGACAATCTAGCCTGCAGCCTGGTGGTGAAGTATGAGGTATAATCGCCAGCCGTCAGATGGACATCAGCAGGAGAGCCATCATACTCCTCCAACAGATCCTCTGGGGTCATACCCTCCAACAGGCACATATGATGAGGAGGAGCATCGGGTACTCACCTCTGTGCCGTGGCAACATGAAGCTCAAAGATCCTCTCCCCCAAGAAATACCGGTCTACCCAGTAACCCTGTAGCAGGATCCTGGACCGGGTAAAGGCCTCTGCCACGGCATGAGCGGGATAGGCCTCCCAAGCATCTCCCTCCCATGGAGTCAGAAGGAGCTGCAAAATAGAAGAGTCAGTAAATACACAGTAAAAGAGGAAAGGAGACATGCTACTCAGAAAGTTCCTTGTACTTACATCAGCTAAGGTCCTATCGTTAAGATAGCACCTCCAGTAATGTGGATCCTCAGAACTGGAGAAGGTATGGTGGCGGTGCGCCAGATACCGAGGAATCCGCCGGGCATCAGCAGCAGCATCACCCCCCATACCACCAGGGTAAATCCGGTACTCATAGGCCCACACCTATAGCAAGATCCCAACAAGTTAAGTATAAATCTGAGTAATGGAAAAAATAAAGGAAAAAAGTTAAGGGAATAAGTGTTTTACCTCGAGCGGGTGGAGGAACTGCCAGTTAGACCATGGTAGAGGTGAGCCAATGCGAGAGAGGCCCAGTCATAAGAGCTAACACGGCCCAAATCCCGCAGACAGGCCAGCACAGCAGGGTCTCCCTTATTCTGGGAGGTGCATAGCAGCTGCGAGGAGATAAGGTAGAAAATGAAAGACCATGCTGCCTGGTCTCTCTCCTCTCTGGTGTATGCAGGGGCTGCAGGCCGGACATCCTCAGGTAACTCTCTCCATGCAGCCAATCTCGTACGAATCCGCTCGGCCCAGAATCTATAAACCACCTCATAGGAGACATATCCCTGAGCTGTGTACCTGGTGCGGGTAGGAACACCAAGTAGGGTCCTCACAAGCTCAGCTTCTAGTGCAGTAGTCTGGTACCGAGCATCTAAAGGGGCGACCGCGCCATCGAACCCGAGCTCGGTAATAGCAGTATAGTCGGCTGGAGTCAAGGTCATCTCTCCAAAGCCAAATATGAACGAGTGAGTGCAGTCGTTCCACCGCTCCATCAGCGCGTAGCGCATGGCGGGTGGAAATCGGGGCTCAGTCCGGCGAAGCCCAGTGGCATAATCGCCGAAACCAGCAGCAACGACTCTAGACCGCATCGAGGGGTCCAACAAGTCCTAGAAGGCCGAAGCATCAGTGGAGGATCCGCTAGCACGGGCCTTGCCCAGATCAACCTGTGTAAGAAATAATTTTATTTAGATAAAGAATTAAGCTAACAGTTGTTTATTTTTGTTTTTATCGCAGGAAAATTGAGCGTTGCGGTCACTGGCCAGGTACAGCTGCGTCACACAACTGTAGATGCGTCACGCACCCAACAGTTGCGCCACGCAACTGCTCAAAGCATTATGTTCCTTGGCGCACAGTCGCGTCACGGAATTGTTCTTCTGCAGAACAGTTGCGTGACGCAACTGTCGAAGGTATGGCAGAACTAACCTAATGTTCAATCTATTCGTTTTTGTGCTTTTTCTATGCATTTTCAGGGTCTAAATGCGTCGCATTGGAAGTGGAATCAACTCTAAGCTAGCAAATAAGGTCTTAATACATGCAAAAGAGGCAAACTCAAAGGATTCAGAGGCACTAGGGTTGCGCCGCTTCGAACAATTGCGTCACGCAACTGTTAACGCAAGAACAGCTGCGTCACGCAACTGTTCACACAGGAATAGCTGCGTCACGCAACTCCTTCCTCCGTCACGCAACTGTCGACGCACAAACAGTATGCAAATTGCAATAATTCATTCACAACGCATCATCGAAAGCAAGAAATTCAAGCACAAAGTTACTTACCTCGGTCTGGAAACCGCGCATCGCTCGGTATCATGTCGAACCGGGAACTCAGAGCCCGGCAACGGGAGAAGCTGAAGAGGTCGTGTCCCGAGAGTCAGGGCATTACGGCTAACCGGTACTCGCTCACCCTCGAAAACCGGGATGTCCGGGATCGCCCCCAAGGTGTCCATCTCCGGTGTGTAGGCAGAAGCTGGGATCTCAGAAAGCTAAGACATTTTAATTGAGGTTTAGAGTGTTTTTGGAAGGCTTGAGAGTTTGAAAAATAAAAAAATGAAATGTTGAAAAGCTTACTTATAGTTAGAAATGAAAATGGGCCCAAGCCCATTAACACATCTATAAGAAGCCCATTAACCCTTTTAAGCCCAAACGGCCCATTAACGCCCATTTAAGCCCAAGATGGCCCGTTCAAGCAATTTGAAGTCAGTGTGCAGTTCGTATACTTCAGCAATTTTGTCCACTCACCGCACAGGGGATAGGATCGTCAAATTGCCCAAATTACCCCCCAGGTAAGTTTCCTTTCAAACACCGCAACAGGAAAGGTATACCTGAAAATTCAGGATTAAAAATTTGTTGCCTAAATTTTTGCTAAATTTTAGACCAAATTTTACATTAAAGGTTTGCCTAAAAAGATAATATTTTTGGTCCTGGGTCGAAATTCCGGACTGGGGGCAAAAATACAATCTTCTGCCCTAACGCAAAATTTCAATGATTATTAATGCATGGGGGCATGTGACGCCCCAACATTTAACAAAGGCAAGATCTGTTTGCACACAGAAATTGTTCTTTTTCTCTTGAACAATTTTTCAGGCCAACCGGTGATGGTTTCTCGAAGCCGATAGGGCCCACCAAGCAGTGATGGTGTATTACGAAGCTGCTTGAATCGTTCTTCTCGATTAGTGATGGTGTATTGCGAAGCTGATCGAGTCAATCTTCTTACTAATTAGTGATGGTATATTGCGAAGCTGATCAGGACAATCTCAATGACCAAACGGTGATGGTTTCTCGAAGTCGATAGGTCTCACCAAACAGTGATGGTGTATTACAAAGCTATTTGGATTCTCTTCCTGGTTAATGATGGTGAATTACGAAGTTGATCAGGACAATTAAAACCCTTCGAGCCAATCAAACCGAGCCTCGAAGGTATCTTCAAAACCAATCAGACTGTGAGTTTTGGAGGTCGTTAACGGCCCGACTGGAGCCAATAAAGCCGATCAAACTGAGCTTTAGACGCGACCAGATGATCGGAATAACCATTTCATCCAATCCAAAGTGGAAGGTGCGGCAATGGACCACTTTAACATTAATCGTTTATACCATTAATGATAAAGTGGGGGGGGGGGGGGTAAACTGTTGACGCGTGTCTTTAGGCCCCCACCTAACCCAATGAGGATACGAGGACGCGAAATGAGGGATCATGGTTATCTGGAAGTCTTTAAACCCAAGGATTGATTTAAACCAATTTGAGGGTGACTGATTTGCATTAGAGTTGTGTCACGAAGCTATAAGCTGCGAGACGGCACTGACAGTTGCGTCACGCAACTCCAATTAAGATGACGTCACCTTGAAAGCCGACATAACGGTTTTACATTCTGTTTGGATACGTGGCAACGGTCTAGAAAGCGAGCTGCGTCACGTAGCTATCGGGTTCGTCACGCAGCCGTCAGTTGCGTGACGCAGCTATCCCCTGTTGCCCTACCCATATAAATACTGCGTTTTTCTATCTTATTGGAGAGGAATTTTTAGGGCGTAAAAAAGAGACAGTTGCGGCTAGGTTTTTCTACAGAAACTCTACTGAGTTCCCTTGAAGAAAAACAGCCTTTAGAAATTAATTAAGTTAAAACGAAAATCATAAAAAAAGAGAAAAAAGAAGAGAAAAACAAGAGAGAAGGAAGTGGGTGTTGAAACTTGGTGAACAAAGGCTTCTGGGACCCTGAAATCTCATTCTTTAAGGCATTCAGATTGTTTACAATCCTCAATCTGAGGGTTAGGTAATTATCTAAGACTTTTCTTGGTATTTTTAGTTGTTTATTCATTATTATTTATTTTATTGGTGTTTTAGTAGTGTGATCTTAATTAAACGGTATTCTACCCATTCTTGGATGTTTCTGGGTTGTAGTAAAACATGTTTTAATAAAAGGAAAACGTAAAAAGAGATGTTTGAAAGGTAGATACGGACCAGAGCAGTTGCGTCACGCAGCTATAAGGTGCGTGACGGAACTATTCATGTTCAAAACATAATTATCTTGTCCAGATTAGTTGCGTGACGGAACTGTTCGTATTTATAATTTTATTTCACTTTTATTCTCTGTTTAGTGTTATGTTTGAAATAAATGACTGATGAATCTGAAAGTTTTTCCCAAATCATGAACAGCTGCGCACGCAGCTATTGGATCTGTCACGCAACTGTTCTTCCATAGAACAGCAGCGTGACGCGACTGTTTTACGGTTCCAGAAAAGATTTTTGTTCTTTTTTAAAAAAATAATAATAATAATTTTGTGCAATTAAATAAATATTCAATTCTTTTAATAATTCAAGAGACAACCAATTGTGGGCAGATTGCGGTTTAATTAAGTTTACTATATTAATGTATTATTATGCATGATTTTGGTTTTTTTTTTTTAGGGTTTCTTGGATTTAAATTGGGTAGAATGTATTTTAGGTTCGGTTTGTGGCCCGCCTTTAACCATAAGGCAAGAGCGGGTGTGAACCCCTTCCCCAAATGTCATAGGCATGTGAATGCATGTGACTAAGGACAGAAATGCACGTGAATGTATGAGTCGCCACCTTGTTTAATTATTTTAGGGTAAACTAGGAAAAAACCCTAAGTGACTCCAATTTTAATTAATCTAGTTACTAGATTAATTATCCCAATGTTTAAAGCACAGTCTGCGAACCCGAGATGGATCCCGAGACTATGTCATGCTGATGAACTAACCGATGGATGAATGCTTTGCAAGGTGAATGATGTAATTGGACCAAATGAAATGTTTATGTGATTTTGATGATTTCGACTTGCCACCCGGGGTGAAATCCCAAATGTGCCTACGTACTTCCGTTTGAATGGAAGATCAAAGTCAACGTAGTTCGATAGGCCTTCTTTGAAGGGCTTTGAATGGGTATGCTTAATGCATGAGTGTGTATGCTTTGTGCATGAGTGTGTATGCTTTGTGCATGAGTGTGTGTATGCTTTGTGCATGAGTGTGTGTATGCTTTGTGCATTTTGTGTGTATGCTTTGTGCATGAGTGTTTAGGCATTTCGCCACAGATTGATTGATTTTTAGGCATGTTGCCAAAAATGTTGATTTTAATGGCTTTTAGCCAAAATGATTTGATTTAGGCAATTGTTGCCAAAATGATGTGATTGAGCGATTGTCGCCAAAATGATTGATTTTAAGGCATTTGGCCAAAAAGTGTTGATTTAAGCAATTCGTTTGCTAAAATGTGTAATTTAGGCGATTGTCGCCAAAATGGTTGATTTTAGGGCCTTTGGCCGAAATGAGTTGATTTAGGCAATTAATTTACCAAAATGTTCGATTTAAGCGATTTGTCGCTAAAATGGTTGATTTTAGGCCTTTGGCCGAAAATTGGTTCATTTTAAGGCATTTTGCCAAAAATGTCGATTTTACGGCTTTGAGCCGAAAATGGTTGATTTTAAAGGCATTTTGCCAAAAATGTCGATTTTACGCGATTTGTCGCTAAAATGGTTGATTTTAGGCCTTTGGCCGAAAATTGGTTCATTTTAAGGCATTTTGCCAAAAATGTCGATTTTACGGCTTTGAGCCGAAAATGGTTGATTTTAAGGCATTTTGCCAAAAGATTGATTTTAAGCGATTTGTCGCTAAAAAATGGTTAATCTCATTTATAAGCAATTTGTTTGCTAAAAATCGATTAGACCGTAGGCAATTAGTTGCCAAAATTGATTGATTAAATGTAGGCAATTTTGTTGCCAAAAAACGTGATTAAATGAGGCCGTTAGCCACAATTATTGATTTTTGGACTTTTAGGCGAGATTGTTCGAAATAAAGGCAATCGAACCATAGTTATTAATTAACTAGGCTCTTTAACCAATATTGTCGGATTTAAGCTTAACGACCACGGTTATTAATTAACCGAGCGTTAAACTTAATCATGTTTTATTAAAGCAGTTTATTTGCCAAAAATGATAACATGAATGCATTTATGCAGTTATAGAATTATTGAGAGTAGAAGAGAAATATGCATGAAGTACTATAATTAAATAGGCAGAATTTTATTTGCGTACCTGATTTAATCGGCGACCACTTCTTAATTCCAGATTTAAGCTCCTTGCTTGGGAATTAATTAATTTTAATTTGTTCAATTTTTAGTGTTCAAACATCACAATAAAAATGCAATAAAAATTAAATTAAATGCAAAAAGCGGTAAAGAAAACGCAAGGAGCGTGAGAGGGAGAAGGATTCGTCCGTCAACACAGACAGGGGTGTCAAATATAGGCTGAAAATGGTCTATTTATAGGCCATTTTCGGGTCCAGGGCGGCAGGTGCCGCCTGGCTCGGCGGCAGCTGCCGCCCAAGAGGCTGGGCGGCAGGTGCCGCCTGGGAGGGCGGCAGGTGCCGCCCAGTCGGTGGGGCGGCAGGTGCCGCCTGGGAGGGCGGCAGGTGCCGCCCAGTCGGTGGGGCGGCAGGTGCCGCCCATGCTGGGCGGCAGCTGCCGCCGTGTCCGGCGGCCGGCGCTGCCGTAGCTGGTGGTGGCCACCATGTCTCGCTCCGGGAGGTTTTTTGGGAGTTTCCAACCTCCAAAAATCATTCCGGGACCGGTTCTGCGATCCTCGTGAAATTCCGGACGTTTCAAGTACCATATCGACATATTTCCAGTAAATGTCCAAAATGGCCTCCGGTCCGGCCGGACTGTTTGCACAGTTGCTGCAGCAAAGTCAAAGTTACTGTAGCAAAGTCAAACTAATTGGCATGGCACTGTAGCAGCGTGTTTTCCTCCATTTAAAGAGTTTCACATGCCACCAACAACACGAGAAGCCTCAAAATTTGAGTATTCACAGTTGCCCCCCACTGGCTATCATAAAAATGATTTATGAGAGCCAGTGGTTGTCTGATGGAGCAAATTTTGAGGATGGGCAGAGAAGGAAACCTTGCCGTCTCAAATGAAATGATCAAATGCATGGATTTATGTTTGCAATTTAAAGATGTTTTTGCCCCTTTGAGGACTTAAAAAAGAAGTTTTGCCTCTTAGAGGACTTGAAAAGAGATTTTGCCTCTTAGAGGATTTGAAAAGATGTTTTGCCTCTTAATGAGGGCTTAAAAAGTGATTTTGCCTCTTAGAGGACTTGAAAAGATGTTTTGCCTCTTAATGAGGGCTTAAAAAGTGATTTTGCCTCTTAGAGGACTTGAAAAGATGTTTTGCCCCTTAATGAGGGCTTGAAAAGAGTTTTGTTTTATTTTTGAGAACCAAGGGTCCACCTAAAGTCGAAATGATCAAATGGCTTGGTTTTGGATGAAAAAATGGTTGGTCCTTGGTTAGGGTTTCACCCTGGGTTGTGTATGTGTTTTTTTTCTATAACACTTGCCCCTGAATCGGTCTGGGAGGATTTTGCCCCCTGCTTGAGAGAATTGATGCCCTTATTAGTGGAAGTAGAATTTCTTCTTAATGAAAGACTAAAAATTCCGTGATTACTTCTGTGATGGGAGAATGGTGAAGGTTCTTATCACTTCTTGCCCCCAGAATGGTGCTGACCATGGAATACTTCAAGACATTGGTATTGTACTTGTCCAATCGATTGAGGAATCAAAGAGAACAAAGCCACTTACATGACTCGAGGAAACGGACAATGTGGATGACATCGTTCGTCTTGAAAGGATCGAAGAAACGATGGTCCGAGTGGAGACGAGGTATTAAAGAATTACCTCTCAACGATTATGCTTGACATTTTTTAGGGTTGTTTTGGAAATCCCGGGGATTGAATTGACATTTTCCTCTCTCTCTTTTTTTTTCGAGGAATGACTCAAAGAGTGACACTTTCAAAACGAACTTTTGAGAATGACTCGATCTTTGTGATTCGTTGTGGAATGACCACTGGTGATGGAGACTTGATTTTAAAGACTCACTGGAGACTCAATTTAGAGACTCAAATTTTTCTTGTATTGAATTTTGACTTGAAGGAACTCCCGAGAAGACCTTTGAAAGGGATTTTTTTTTTTCTTTTTTTTAAGGACATACTTCGCTGTTTATCCTACAAAAATGGACTCTCTAAAAGAATTCATGAGAGCACTTTTTTTTCCTTAACTTTTGCCTAGTAGCCGCCCTTTCGGGTTTTCGACTCTAGCAGGCTCTTTGCCGTAACTTTTGCCTAGACCGCCCTTTCGGGTTTTCAGCCTAGCGGGCTCAATTCTTGCCTGAAGCCGCCCTTTCGGGTTTTCAACTCCAGCTTTTATTTTTCTTTTCTTCTCTCTTTTTTTTTATTTATTTTTTTTTTTTATTGGCAAAGAGAAAATGCTATTTATGATGCAAACTTATGTTTGTGACCGCGCCTTTGTGGCTGCCTACGTATCTCCAAGAACTCTTCGGGGGATGGGGAGAATCAGGTCTTTCGTAGTTCCTTTCGGGATGCGAACTTCGTGCTCGGCTTGGTGCAGAATTCATCTCCGACTTGATTTCTTCGCGGGATTTCTTCCCGGCTTGATGTCTTTGCGAGATTCCTTCCCAGCTGGACGTCTTTGCAGGATTTCCTTCCCGACTTGATGTTGATGCAGAATTCATTTCTGTCTTGATTTCTTCGCAGGATTCTTTCCCGGCTTGGTGCCGAATTTATTTCCGACTTGGTGCGGAATGACATGCTGTTGGGGCAAAATTTAATTCCGACTTGATGCTGATTGTGGAATTCATTTCCGATTTGATTGTTGATGCATAATTCATTTCTGACTTGATTTCTTCGCGGGATTCCTTCCCGGCTTGATGTCTTTGCGGGATTCCTTCCTGGCTGGATGTGGATGCAGAATTCATTTCTGACTTGATTTCTTTGCGGGATTCCTTCCTGGCTGGATGTTGATGCAGAATTCATTTCTGTTTTGATTTCTTCGCGGGTTTCCTTCCCGGCTTGATGTCTTTGCGGGATTCCTTCCCGGCTGGATGTCGATGCAGAATTCATTTCTGTCTTGATTTCTTCGCGGGTTACCTTCCCGGCTTGATGTCTTTCCGGGATTCCTTCCCGACTTGATGTTGATGCAGAATTCATTTCTGACTTGATTTCTTCGCGGGTTTCCTTCCCGGCTTGATGATGTTGAATCAACTTATTGACTCGAGCTCGTATGGTAGTGATGACCCTAGGTGAATCTGATTTTGTTGTCGTAGTGGTTTTACCACGGGTTGACTGAAATATGACTTGTATTCATCACAAAGAGTTTTGAATACCCATATTGTGGTGGTAACTTGAGTGGCTTGAGTGTTGAAGAAGCTTTTATGCTTTGAGTTTGTGGCTTTGCCATGTTTGAATTCTTGAGGTTAATTTGATTCCTTTTCTTGAACTTTATCTTCCTCTGAACTTGGAACTTATTTCCTCAATGGTTCTCCTCTCCATAAGGAATTTTGAGGAGACTCTTCCTTTTCCTTGTTTTGAGAAATGATCCTTGTTTATAAGGACACTTGTACTTGTGCCATGCCTGGCGCTTGATTTTCAAGGTGTTTGTTGTCATCCAATTTGTGGAAATGACTGCTTCTTTTAACTTGCTTTTTCAAAAATGTGAGCAGCCGCTTAGTCTTTGTCCTTATGGCTGAAATGATTTGTCATCTACCCTTGATGGGCTTGAATTTAACGGAGAGCTTGCAGTTGACCCGTTTTTGACAACTTGATTTCCTGTAGCTTTATCCTTGATTTCTTTCTTTTGTGCAGAGGTTCCTTTTGACCCGTTTTTTCTTTTGCTTGCTTAGAAGCAGCCTCTCCATAAAGAATTTCGAGGCAACTTGATCCTGAGATGACCTGAGTAGTGTATGGATAGCAATGCGACTTCGTGCAGACCCAACCCAATTCCAAACATAACCTCTTTATTCTGTCGCTTTTAAGCTCAAAATTCAGACACCTCCCTGTCGAAGCATCTTCCATTCCTGGGTTTTCGGAGAAACCATTCTGGTCCTAACCCCTTCAATCGGCTTTGCCTCGGTACTGTTTGAAGTCTTGTGTACCCTTTGCTGGATCTTTTCTATGATTACCCTTCAAAACTTCCCCTTTGATGGTGCTTCTTAGAATGCCCCCAGCTTTGATTGATGCAGAGCAAATGAATGGATGAATGCATTTTTCTTTGCCAATTTTTATTATCTTTTTTTTATCATCATTTTTTTTATTATTTTTTTGATTTTTTTTTTGTGCTTTCACAGGAAAAGATAAAGAGAGAGTATAAACATGATTGGAACATAAACTGATCCCTTTTTATTGATAAGACAAAATTTGTGTACAAAAGACACTTAGATTTACAAATTTGAATTGAATGAAAACTTGAATGGAAATGAAAATGAAAAGAAAAAAGAAACTAGGCCCTAAAAGATAGACTCTAGGTGGACTATGATGGACTAGGATCGGATTGACTGTAGTGACTTTGTTCTTCTTGATGCTTCAATCAATCAGACATGTTGTTGTTGGTCTTGAACAATTCTTTTGTTCTTTTGGAGGTTTGATCTCAACCTTCTCAGACACAAACTTCATTCATTTCTAAGAAAAGTTCGAAAGGATCGAACGATTCTTGTTCAGCAATTTTTTTTTTTGCATTAATCCCATGGTTAGGCAAGGGATTGGTTGTTATTCAGCTTGCTCTTGGGGATGATAGACCCATTGTCAACCAGGTCTTGTAGACGGTTTTTCAAAGTCCAGCATGATTCGGTCTTATGCCCATGTCCTTGATGGTACTCACAGTATTCATTGGCTTTGAAATTCCGGGGCAGGGGGTTTGGTAATGGCCTTGCTTCTAAGGGCTTCAGTAAATTTGCTTTCATTGCTTCTCGGAATACCAAAAGGATTGGCATGCCGAGATCAGTATATTGCCTCCTTGGCTGATTGTTCCCCAAATTCCCAACACGTAAAGGATTTGTGGGGATTATACTGGCTATTTCATTTGTCTCACTGAACCCAGCATGATTCTGCTTCTTGTATGAGTCTTCTTTGAGCTGACCCAACTGGATTAGGTCTTCCACCTTAGTTGCAGTCGCAATGAGCGATTGGAACGTAGGCAAGTACTGTGTTTGAAGCTGTGACTGGTAGACAGGCAGTAAATTCTTGATTATTATGTCAACTTGTTCCTGTTCAGAGGGTCGGTTGATCATTTGAGCAGCTTTGGCTCTCAACCTCGAAAGGAATGAGGAGAAGGGCTCATTGTTCTTTTGTTTAGTGGTTTCTAGCTCCCTCCGGGTAACATCCACTTCGATATTATAATGGTACTGCATGTTGAAAGCATTGCATATGTCCTCCCAATTCTTCATTTTGGAATGATCCAAGCTTACAAACCATCTTAATGCAGCACCAGTCAAAGATTGCTGAAACAACTGAGCAAGGAGCTCGCTGTTCAGGCCAAACGGGTTGAGGGCACCCACATACATTCTCAGGTGCGTTTTGGGACAAGTGATTCCGTCAAACTTATCCATGTTGGGCATTTTGAATTTTCTTGGTAGTCTCGCTTTGGGGAACAAGGACAAGGAGTCCATGTCCACCACTTCTTTCTGTGTTTTAAGGGCAGTAACAGATCTTTCTAACAATTCCAGTTTTTCTCTCATTTTCTGAGCTTCCAACTCAGAAGCAGTTTTGGAGGGCATTTCTTCCAAGTTAGGGATAGGGTTTGAGGATGCAGATATAGCACCAGGTCCTTGATTGGAGGCAGCATTACCATTTCCCCCAACTGGAGCCCCATTTCCATTACTACCACCTAGTTCAGCTAATAGGGCAATTCTTTGGGCAGCCAATGCCTCATTCATTCTAGCCTCCATTCTGGCTTCCAGTTGTTCAATGAGGTTTTTGATGTCAATAAGGGATGCCATTGGTGCAGTTGAAGTTGGTGGGGTTGGTGATAGCACTGTAGGTGTGGCTGGGTACGGGTGGTCCTTGGAGGGGTACCTGTGAAAGGACATAGTCAAAATGATTAGACTATCCTATATAAGGTGTTTGCATAGGGTATGTGAGATACTTTGAGGTAGGGTAATGTTGGTATGCTAGGACACCTAGGATAGGACCCAACGGGATATGATATGTAAGGTAGAATGTTTAGGGCTGGATACCTCGACTTTTCGAAAGGCCCTAAGTTCTCAAGAAAATTTTTTTTTTTGGGCCTTTGAGGCCAACATGTGAGTTTTTGGGCCTTAGTGGCCAAATTGTGAATTTTTGGGCCTTATGGGCCAAATGGAAATTTTCGGGCCTTTAGGGCCAAATCGAGATTTTTTGGGCCTTAGAGGCCAAAATGTGAGTTTCTGGGCCTTAGTGGCCAAATTGTGAATTTTCGGGCCTCTGTGGCCAAATTGTGAAGTTTTGGGCCTTAGTGGCCAAATTGTGAATGTTTGGGCCTTAGGCCAAATTGTGAATTTTTTGGGCCTTTGGGGCCAAATTGGGAATTTTTGGGCCTTCATGGCCAAAATGTGAATTTTTGGGCCTTTTGTGGCCAAAATGGGAATTTTTGGGCCTTTATGGCCAAATTGGGAATTTTTGGGCCTTCGGAGCCAAATTGGAAATTTTTGGGCCTTTGAGGCCAAATTGAGAATTTTTAGGCCTTCGGGACCAAATTGAAAATTTTGGGGGCCTTTGGGGCCGGATTGGGAATTTTTTGGGCCTTTGGGGCCAAATTAGGAATTTTTAGGCTTTTGGGGCCAAATTGAGAATTTTTGGGCCTCTGTGGCCAAATTGAAAATTTTTTTGGGCCTTTGAGGCCAAATTGAGAATTTTTAGGCCTTCGGGGCCAAAATGTAATTTTTCAGGTCTCAGGGACCAAAATGTGATTTTCCAACTTTGAAATGGAAAATTTTTTTTTGTGTGAAGTATGGGATGAATGCGTGAATGCGCACAACATCACAACATAATTCATTTTTAATGGAATGATTCAGCATCATCGGGTGCATACAGTCCTAAAAGATAGGTTCTATAGGCTATGACACAAATAGAGAATTGGCTTATTAAGGGACCCTTGAACCTTGAGTAAGGATATACCTAACCACATGTGAAACAAAGAGTTTCGCGTGGGTCCAACGGTACGCATACTCATGGGTCACCTCCAAAAGGATTAGAGATGGTTTGCGGTAACAGGGAGGACGCTTTGGCTGTCCGTCGACATAATCAAAGAGACCTGCCGATCAGCGCTACTTGCTATCCAGACTCAGAAGTTTGAACAGAAGAGAAGAAATTCATTTGAAGTTCATTTTTTATGCAATGGAGAAAAAGATTCTCAATCGTGCAAATAAATCAACAAGTTTTAATGTCTTGATTAAATTTTCCAATTAAGTTCAAATTTCCTCATCAAGTATTCTTAAAGAAAGAACACTTGATTCGTGCTAGGATACCCTGCAAAACAAAGCATTGTAAAATAATACCCTAAAGAAGGGCGGGTTAGTTTACACAACAATTGTAGTCCGCTTTATGCAAAATGATTACATAATTCCCCAGTGAAGTCGCCAAACTGTGAACCCCTTCCCCAAATGTCATAGGCATGTGAATGCATGTGACTAAGGACAGAAATGCACGTGAATGTATGAGTCGCCACCTTGTTTAATTATTTTAGGGTAAACTAGGAAAAAACCCTAAGTGACTCCAATTTTAATTAATCTAGTTACTAGATTAATTATCCCAATGTTTAAAGCACAGTCTGCGAACCCGAGATGGATCCCGAGACTATGTCATGCTGATGAACTAACCGATGGATGAATGCTTTGCAAGGTGAATGATGTAATTGGACCAAATGAAATGTTTATGTGATTTTGATGATTTCGACTTGCCACCCGGGGTGAAATCCCGAACGTGCCTACGTACTTCCGTTTGAATGGAAGATCAAAGTCAACGTAGTTCGATAGGCCTTCTTTGAAGGGCTTTGAATGGGTATGCTTAATGCATGAGTGTGTATGCTTTGTGCATGAGTGTGTATGCTTTGTGCATGAGTGTGTGTATGCTTTGTGCATGAGTGTGTGTATGCTTTGTGCATTTTGTGTGTATGCTTTGTGCATGAGTGTTTAGGCATTTCGCCAAAGATTGATTGATTTTTAGGCATGTTGCCAAAAATGTTGATTTTAATGGCTTTTAGCCAAAATGATTTGATTTAGGCAATTGTTGCCAAAATGATGTGATTGAGCGATTGTTGCCAAAATGATTGATTTTAAGGCATTTGGCCAAAAAGTGTTGATTTAAGCAATTCGTTTGCTAAAATGTGTAATTTAGGCGATTGTCGCCAAAATGGTTGATTTTAGGGCCTTTGGCCGAAATGAGTTGATTTAGGCAATTAATTTACCAAAATGTTCGATTTAAGCGATTTGTCGCTAAAATGGTTGATTTTAGGCCTTTGGCCGAAAATTGGTTCATTTTAAGGCATTTTGCCAAAAATGTCGATTTTACGGCTTTGAGCCGAAAATGGTTGATTTTAAAGGCATTTTGCCAAAAATGTCGATTTTACGCGATTTGTCGCTAAAATGGTTGATTTTAGGCCTTTGGCCGAAAATTGGTTCATTTTAAGGCATTTTGCCAAAAATGTCGATTTTACGGCTTTGAGCCGAAAATGGTTGATTTTAAGGCATTTTGCCAAAAGATTGATTTTAAGCGATTTGTCGCTAAAAAATGGTTAATCTCATTTATAAGCAATTTGTTTGCTAAAAATCGATTAGACCGTAGGCAATTAGTTGCCAAAATTGATTGATTAAATGTAGGCAATTTTGTTGCCAAAAAACGTGATTAAATGAGGCCGTTAGCCACAATTATTGATTAATTGGACTTTTAGGCGAGATTGTTCGAAATAAAGGCAATCGAACCATAGTTATTAATTAACTAGGCTCTTTAACCAATATTGTCGGATTTAAGCTTAACGACCACGGTTATTAATTAACCGGGCGTTAAACTTAATCATGTTTTATTAAAGCAGTTTATTTGCCAAAAATGATAACATGAATGCATTTATGCAGTTATAGAATTATTGAGAGTAGAAGAGAAATATGCATGAAGTACTATAATTAAATAGGCAGAATTTTATTTGCGTACCTGATTTAATCGGCGACCACTTCTTAATTCCAGATTTAAGCTCCTTGCTTGGCAATTAATTAATTTTAATTTGTTCAATTTTTAGTGTTCAAACATCACAATAAAAATGCAATAAAAATTAAATTAAATGCAAAAAGCGGTAAAGAAAACGCAAGGAGCGTGAGAGGGAGAAGGATTCGTCCGTCAACACAGACAGGGGTGTCAAAAATAGGCTGAAAATGGTCTATTTATAGGCCATTTTCGGGTCCAGGGCGGCAGGTGCCGCCTGGCTCGGCGGCAGCTGCCGCCCAGTCGGTGGGGCTGCAGGTGCCGCCCATGCTGGGCGGCTGCTGCCGCCCAGGCGGTGGGGCGGCAGGTGCCGCCCATGTTGGGCGGCAGCTGCCGCCGTGTCCGGCGGCCGGCGCCGCCGTAGCTGGTGGTGGCCACCATGTCTCGCTCCGGGAGGTTTTTTGGAAGTTTCCGACCTCAAAAAATCATTCCGGGACTGGTTCTGCGATCCTCGTGAAATTCCGGACGTTTCAAGTACCATATTGACATATTTCCAGTAAATGTCCAAAATGGCCTCCGGTCCGGCCGGACTGTTTGCACAGTTGCTGCAGCAAAGTCAAAGTTACTGTAGCAAAGTCAAACTAATTGGCATGGCACTGTAGCAGCGTGTTTTCCTCCATTTAAAGAGTTTCACATGCCACCAACAACACGAGAAGCCTCAAAATTTGAGTATTCACAGTTGCCCCCCACTGGCTATCATAAAAATGATTTATGAGAGCCAGTGGTTGTCTGATGGAGCAAATTTTGAGGATGGGCAGAGAAGGAAACCTTGCCGTCTCAAATGAAATGATCAAATGCATGGATTTATGTTTGCAATTTAAAGATGTTTTTGCCCCTTTGAGGACTTAAAAAAGAAGTTTTGCCTCTTAGAGGACTTGAAAAGAGATTTTGCCTCTTAGAGGATTTGAAAAGATGTTTTGCCTCTTAATGAGGGCTTAAAAAGTGATTTTGCCTCTTAGAGGACTTGAAAAGATGTTTTGCCTCTTAATGAGGGCTTAAAAAGTGATTTTGCCTCTTAGAGGACTTGAAAAGATGTTTTGCCCCTTAATGAGGGCTTGAAAAGAGTTTTGTTTTATTTTTGAGAACCAAGGGTCCACCTAAAGTCGAAATGATCAAATGGCTTGGTTTTGGATGAAAAAATGGTTGGTCCTTGGTTAGGGTTTCACCCTGGGTTGTGTATGTGTTTTTTTTCTATAACACTTGCCCCTGAATCGGTCTGGGAGGATTTTGCCCCCTGCTTGAGAGAATTGATGCCCTTATTAGCGGAAGTAGAATTTCTTCTTAATGAAAGACTAAAAATTCCGTGATTACTTCTGTGATGGGAGAATGGTGAAGGTTCTTATCACTTCTTGCCCCCAGAATGGTGCTGACCATGGAATACTTCAAGACATTGGTATTGTACTTGTCCAATCGATTGAGGAATCAAAGAGAACAAAGCCACTTACATGACTCGAGGAAACGGACAATGTGGATGACATCGTTCGTCTTGAAAGGATCGAAGAAACGATGGTCCGAGTGGAGACGAGGTATTAAAGAATTACCTCTCAACGATTATGCTTGACATTTTTTAGGGTTGTTTTGGAAATCCCGGGGATTGAATTGACATTTTCCTCTCTCTCTTTTTTTTTCGAGGAATGACTCAAAGAGTGACACTTTCAAAACGAACTTTTGAGAATGACTCGATCTTTGTGATTCGTTGTGGAATGACCACTGGTGATGGAGACTTGATTTTAAAGACTCACTGGAGACTCAATTTAGAGACTCAAATTTTTCTTGTATTGAATTTTGACTTGAAGGAACTCCCGAGAAGACCTTTGAAAGGGATTTTTTTTTTCTTTTTTTTAAGGACATACTTCGCTGTTTATCCTACAAAAATGGACTCTCTAAAAGAATTCATGAGAGCACTTTTTTTTCCTTAACTTTTGCCTAGTAGCCGCCCTTTCGGGTTTTCGACTCTAGCAGGCTCTTTGCCGTAACTTTTGCCTAGACCGCCCTTTCGGGTTTTCAGCCTAGCGGGCTCAATTCTTGCCTGAAGCCGCCCTTTCGGGTTTTCAACTCCAGCTTTTATTTTTCTTTTCTTCTCTCTTTTTTTTTATTTATTTATTTTTTTTTATTGGCAAAGAGAAAATGCTATTTATGATGCAAACTTATGTTTGTGATCGCGCCTTTGTGGCTGCCTACGTATCTCCAAGAACTCTTCGGGGGATGGGGAGAATCAGGTCTTTCGTAGTTCCTTTCGGGATGTGAACTTCGTGCTCGGCTTGGTGCGGAATTCATCTCCGGCTTGATTTCTTCGCGGGATTTCTTCCCGGCTTGATGTCTTTGCGAGATTCCTTCCCAGCTGGACGTCTTTGCAGGATTTCCTTCCCGACTTGATGTTGATGCAGAATTCATTTCTGTCTTGATTTCTTCGCAGGATTCTTTCCCGGCTTGGTGCCGAATTTATTTCCGACTTGGTGCGGAATGACTTGCTGTTGGGGCAAAATTTAATTCCGACTTGATGCTGATTGTGGAATTCATTTCCGATTTGATTGTTGATGCATAATTCATTTCTGACTTGATTTCTTCGCGGGATTCCTTCCCGGCTTGATGTCTTTGCGGGATTCTTTCCTGGCTGGATGTGGATGCAGAATTCATTTCTGACTTGATTTCTTTGCGGGATTCCTTCCTGGCTCTTGGGCGGCACCTGCCGCCGAGCCAGGCGGCACCTGCCGCCCTGGACCCGAAAATGGCCTATAAATAGACCATTTTCAGCCTATTTTTGACACCTTGTCTGTGTTGACGGACGAATCCTTCTCCCTCTCACGCTCCTTGCGTTTTCTTTACCGCTTTTTGCATTTAATTTAATTTTTATTGCATTTTTATTGTGATATTTGGACATTAAAATTAAACAAATTAAAATTAATTAATATTTTCTAAGCGAGGAGCTTAATCTGGAGTTAAGAAGCGGTCGTCGATTAAATCAGGTATGTAAACAAAACTCTGCCTATTTAATTTTAGCACTTCATGCATATTTCTCTTCTACTCTTAATAATTCTACAATTGCATAAATGCATCCACGTCATTATTTTTGGTAAATAAACTGCCTTAATTAATTTGATTAAGCTTAAATGCCCGGTTAATCAATAATCGTGGTCTTAAAGTTTAAATCCGACAATATTGGCTAAAAGAGCCTAGTTAATTAATAACTACGGTTCAATTGCCTTATTTCGAATAAATCTGGCTTAAGTCCAATTAATCAATAATTGTGGCTAAAAGCCTTAATCGATCACGTTTCGACAATAAATTGTGATTAAGCTCGAACGCCCGATTAATTGATAATCGTGGCATTAAAGCTTAAATCGCACATTTTTGGCAAACTAATTGCCTAAAACAACACATTTTGGCCAAAGGCCTTAAAATCAACCATTTTGGCGACAATCGCCTAAATCGCACATTTTTGGCAAACTAATTGCCTAAAACAACACATTTTGGCCAAAGGCCTTAAAATCAACCATTTTGGCGACAATCGCCTAAATCGCACATTTTTGGCAAACTAATTGCCTAAAACAACACATTTTGGCCAAAGGCCTTAAAATCAACCATTTTGGCGACAATCGCCTAAATCGCACATTTTGGCAACAATTGCCTAAATCAAATCATTTTGGCTAAAAGCCATTAAAATCAACATTTTTGGCAACATGCCTAAAAATCAATCAATCTTTGGCGAAATGCCTAAACACTCATGCACAAAGCATACACACAAAATGCACAAAGCATACACACACTCATGCACAAAGCATACACACTCATGCACAAAGCATACACACTCATGCACAAAGCATACACACTCATGCATTAAGCATACCCATTCAAAGCCCTTCAAAGAAGGCCTATCGAACTACGTTGACTTTGATCTTCCATTCAAACGGAAGTACGTAGGCACGTTCGGGATTTCACCCCGGGTGGCAAGTCGAAATCACTTAAACATTTCATTTGGTCCAATTACATCATTCACCTTGCAAAGCATTCATTCATCAGTTAGTTTATCAGCATGACATAGTCTCGGGATCCACCTCGGGTTCGTAGACTGTGCCTTAAACATTGGGATAATTAATCTAGCAACTAGGTTAATTAAAATTGGAGTCACATAGGGTTTTTTCCTAGTTTACCCTGAAATAATTAAACAAGGTGGCGACTCACACACATCACGTGTATTTCTTCTCATTCATCATATGCATCACATGCCTATGTGCTTTTGGGGAAGGGGTTCACAGTTTGGCGACTCTGCTGGGGATTTATGTAATCATTTTGCATACAGTGGACTACGATTGTTGTGTAAACTAACCCGCCCTTCTTTAGGGTATTATTTTACAATGCTTTGTTTTGCAGGGTATCCTAGCACGAATCAAGTGTTCTTTCTTTAAGAATACTTGATGAGGAAATTTGAACTTAATTGAAAAATTTAATTAAGACATTAAAACTTGTTGATTTATTTGCACGATTGAGAATCTTTTTCTCCATTGCATAAAAAATGAACTTCAAATGAATTTCTTCTCTTCTGTTCAAATTTCTGAGTCTGGATAGCAAGTAGCGCTGATCGGCAGGTCTCTTTGATTATGCCGACGGACAGCCAAAGCGTCCTCCCTGTTACCGCAAACCATCTCTAATCCTTTTGGAGGTGGCCCATGAGTATGCGTACCGTTGGACCCACGCGAAACTCTTTGTTTCACATGTGGTTAGGTATATCCATGCTCAAGGTTCAAGGGTCCCTTAATAAGCCAATTCTCTATTTGTGTCATAGCCTATAGAACCTATCCTTTAGGACTGTATGCACCCGATGATGCTGAATCATTCCATTAAAAATGGATTATGTTGTGATGTTGTGCGCATTCACGCATTCATCCCATATTTCAAAAAAAAAAAATTCCATTTCAAAGTTGAAAATCACATTTTGGTCCCCGAGACCTAGAAAATTACATTTTGGTCCTTAGACCTGAAAAATTCTCAATTTGGCCCCAAAGGCCTAAAAATTCCTAATTTGGCCCCAAAGGCCCAAAAATTCTCAATTTGGCCTCTAAGGCCCTAAAATTCTCGATTTGGCCACAGAGGCCCAAAATCCCCATTTTGGCCCCAAAAGCCCAAGAATTCCCAATTCGGCCCCTAAGGCCCAAAAATTTTCAATTCGGCCCCTAAGGCCCAAAAATTTCCAATTTGGCCCCAAAGGCCTTAAAATTTCCAATTTGGCCCCTAAGGCCTAAAAAATTTTCAATTTGGCCCCAAAGGCCTAAAAATTTCCAATTCAGCCCCGAAGGCCTAAAAATTCTCAATTTGGCCCCAAAGGCCCAAAAATTTCCAATTTGGCCCCGAAGGCCCAAAAAAAATTCCCAATTTGGCCCCGAAGGCCCAAGAATTCCCAATTCGGCCCCAAAGGCCTTAAAATTTCCAATTTGGCCCCTAAGGCCTAAAAAATTTTCAATTTGGCCCCAAAGGCCTAAAAATTTCCAATTCGGCCCCAAAGGCCCCAAAAATTCCCAATTTGGCCCTTAAGGCCCAACAAAAAAAAAAAAAAAAATTTTCTTGAGAACTTAGGGCCTTTCGAAAAGTCGAGGTATCCAGCCTTAAACATTCTACCTTACATATCATATCCCGTTGGGTCCTATCCTAGGTGTCCTAGCATACCAACATTACCCTACCTCACAGTATCTCACATACCCTATGCAAACACCTTATATAGGATAGTCTAATCATTTTGACTATGTCCTTTCACAGGTACCCCTCCAAGGACCACCCGTACCCAGCCACACCTACAGTGCTATCACCAACCCCACCAACTTCAACTGCACCAATGGCATCCCTTATTGACATCAAAAACCTCATGGAACAAATGGAAGCCAGAATGGAGGCTAGAATGAATGAAGCATTGGCTGCCCAGAGGACTGCACTAATAGCTGAACTAGGTATGGGTAATGGAAATGGGGTTTCCGCTGGGGGAAGTGGACCTGCTACCTCCAATCAGGGGCTTGGTATTGAACCGACAAACCCTACCCTTAACCTGGATGACATACCCTCTGGAACTGCTTCTGAGCTGGAAGCTCAGAAAATGAGAGAGAAACTAGAACTCCTGGAAAGGTCTATTACTGCCCTTAAGACACACAAGGAAGTGGTGGACATGGACTCCTTGTCCTTGTTCCCCGAAGCGAGACTACCAACAAAATTCAAAATGCCCAACATGGATAAGTTTGACGGAATCACTTGTCCCAAAACGCACCTGAAAATGTATGTGGGTGCCCTCAACCCGTTTGGCCTGAACAGCGAGCTCCTAGCTCAGTTGTTTCAGCAATCTTTGACTGGTGCTGCATTAAGATGGTTTGTAAGCTTGGATCATTCCAAAATGAAGAATTGGGAGGACATATGCAATGCTTTCAACACGCAGTATCATTATAATATCGAAGTGGATGTTACCCGGAGGGAGCTGGAAACCACTAAACAAAAGAACAATGAGCCCTTTTCCTCGTTCCTTTCGAGGTGGAGAGCCAAAGCTGCTCAAATGATCAACCGACCCTCTGAACAGGAACAAGTTGACATAATAATCAAGAATTTACTGCCTGTCTACCAGTCACAGCTTCAAACACAGTACTTGCCTACGTTCCAATCGCTCATTGCGACTGCAACTAAGGTGGAAGACTTAATCCAGTTGGGTCGGCTCAAAGAAGACTCATACAAGAAGCAGAATCATGCTGGGTCTAGTGAGACAAATGAAATAGCCAGTATAATCCCCACGAATCCTTTACGTGTTGGGAATTTGGGAAACAATCAGCCAAGGAGGCAATATACTGATCTCGGCATGCCAATCCTTTTGGTATTCCGAGAAGCAATGAAAGCAAATTTACTGAAGCCCTTAGAAGCAAGGCCATTACCAAACCCCCTGCCCCGGAATTTCAAAGCCAATGAATACTGTGAGTACCATCAAGGACATGGGCATAAGACCGAATCATGCTGGACTTTGAAAAACCGTCTACAAGACCTGGTTGACAATGGGTCTATCATCCCCAAGAGCAAGCTGAATAACAACCAATCCCTTGCCTAACCATGGGATTAATGCAAAAAAAATTGCTGAACAAGAATCGTTCGATCCTTTCGAACTTTTCTTAGAAATGAATGAAGTTTGTGTCTGAGAAGGTTGAGATCAAACCTCCAAAAGAACAAAAGAATTGTTCAAAACCAACAACAACATGTCTGATTGATTGAAGCATCAAGAAGAACAAAGTCACTACAGTCAATCCGATCCTAGTCCATCATAGTCCACCTAGAGTCCATCTTTTAGGGCCTAGTTTCTTTTTTCTTTTCATTTTCATTTCCATTCAAGTTTTCATTCAATTTAAATTTGTAAATCTAAGTGTCTTTTGTACACAAATTTTGTCTTATCAATAAAAAGGGATCAGTTTACGTTCCAATCATGTTTATACTCTCTCTCTATCTTTTCCTGTGAAAGCACAAAAAAAAAAAAATCAAAAAAATAATAAAATGAAAATGATGATAAAAAAAAAAGATAATAAAAATTGGCAAAGAATAATGCATTCATCCATTCATTTGCTCTGCATCAATCAAAGCTGGGGGCATCTTAAGAAGCACCATCAAAGGGGAAGTTTTGAAGGGTAATCATGGAAAGGATCCAGCAAAGGGTACGCAAGACTTCAAACAGTACCGAGACAAAGCCGATTGAAGGGGTTAGGGCCAGAATGGTTTCTCCGAAAACCCAAGGATGGAAGATGCTCCGATAGAGAGGTGTCTGAATTTTGAGCTTAAAAGCAACAGAATAAAGAAGTTATGCTTGGAATTGGGTTGGGTTTGCACGAAGTCGCAATGCTATCCATACACTACTCAAGTCATCTCAGAATCAAGTTGCCTCGAAATTCTTTATGGAGAGGCTGCTTCTAAGTAAGCAAAAGGAAAAACGGGACAAAAGGAACCCCTGGTCAAAAGGAAGCAAACAAAGCAAAAAGAAAAAAATGGGTCAAAAGGAACTTCTGCACAAAAGAAAGAAATCAAAGCTACAGGAAATCAAGTTGTCAAGAACGGGTCAACTACAAACTCTCCGACAAATTCAAGCCCATCAAGGGTAGAGGACAAATCATTTCAGCCATAAGGGCAAAGACCAAGCGGCTGCTCACATTTTGAAAAAGCAAGTTAAAAGTAGTCATTTCCACAAATTGGATGACAACAAACACCTTGAAAATCAAGCGCCAAGCATGGCACAAATACAAGTGTCCTTAATAAACAAGGACCATTTCTCAAAACAAGGAAAAGGAAGAGTCTCCTCAAAATTCCTTATGGAGAGGAGAACCATTGAGGAAATAAGTTTCAAATTCAGAGGAAGATAAAGTTCAAGAAAAGGAATCAAATTAACCTCAAGAATTCAAACATGGCGAAGCCACAAAAGCATAAAAGCTTCTTCGACACTCAAGCCAATCAAGTTACCACCACAATGTGGGTATTCAAAACTCTTTGTGATGAATACAAGTCATATTTCAGTCAACCAGTGGTAAAACCACTACAACAACAAAGTCAGATTCGCCTAGAGCTCGAGTCAATAAGTTGATTCAACAATCCAGTCAGGAATGAATCCCGCAAAAACATCAAGTCGGGAAAGAATCCCGCAAAGACATCAAGCCGGGAAGGAATCTCGTGAAGAAATCAAGTCAGAAATGAACTCTGCATCAACATCAAGTCGGGAAGGAATCCCGCAATGACATCCAGTCGGGAAGGAATCCCGCAAGGACATCGCCCCGGGAAGGAATCCCGTGAAGAAATCAAGTCAGAAATGAACTCTGCATCAACATCCAGTCGGGAAGGAATCCCACAACGACATCAAGCCGGGAAGGAATCCCGTGAAGAAATCAAGTCAGAAATGAACTCTGCATCAACATCAAGTCGGGAAGGGAATCCTGCAAAGACATCAAGCCGGGAAGGAATCCCGCGAAGAAATCAAAACAGAAATGAATTCTGCATCAACATCCAGCCGGGAAGGACTCCCGCAAAGACATCAAGCCGGGAAGGAATCCCGAAGAAATCAAATCGGAAATGAATTCCACAATCAGCATTAAGTCGGAATTGAATTTTGCCCCAACAGCAAGTCATTCCGCACCAAGTCGGAAATAAATTCTGCACCAAGACGGAAAGGAATTTCGCACTAACATCAAGTCGGAGATGAATTCCGCACCAGCCGAGCACGAAGTTCGCATCCCAGAAGGAACTACGAAAGACCTGATTCTCCCCATCCCCCGAAGAGTTCTTGGAGATACGAAGGCAGCCACAAAGGCGCGGTCACAAACATAAGTTTGCATCATAAAAAGCATTTTCTCTTTGCCAATATAAAAAATATATATATAAATATATATATATATATATATATATATATATATATATATATATATATATATATATATATATATATATATATATATATATATAAAAGCGAAGAAAAAAAAATAAAAGCTGGAGTTGAAAACCCGAAAGGGCGGCTTCAGGCAAGAATTGAGCCCGCTAGGCTGAAAACCCGAAAGGGCGGTCTAGGCAAAAGTTAGGGCAAAGAGCTTGCTAGAGTCGAAAACCCGAAAGGGTGGCTACTAGGTAAAAAAAAAAAAAAAAAAAAAAAAAAAAAAAAACAAAAAGTGCTTTCATGAATTCTTTTAGAGAGTCCATTTTTGTAGGATGAACACTAAGTTCCTTCGAGTCAAAATTCACTACAAGAAAAATTTGAGTCTCTAAATCGAGTCTCTAAAATCAAGTCTCCATCACCAGTGGTCATTCCACAAGGAGTAACAAAAAATTGAGTCATTCTCAAAAGTTCATTTTGAAAGCGTCACTCTTTGAGTCATTCCTCGAAAAAAAAAAAAAAAAAAAAAAAGAGGAAAATGTCAATCCCCGGAGTTTCCAAAACAACCCTAAAAATGTCAAACATAATCGTTGAGAGGTAATTCTTTAATACCTCGTCTCCACTCGGACCATCGTTTCTTCGATCCTTTCTTCGATCCTTTAATTCTTCCAAGTACAACACCAATGTTTTGAAGTATTCCATGGTCAGCACCATTCTGGGGGCAAGAAGTGATAAGAACCTTCACCATTCTCCCATCACAGAAGTAATCACGAAATTTCTAGTCTTTCATTAAGAAGAAATTCTATTTCAGCTAATAAAGGCATCAAACAGGGGGCGAAATCCTCCAGGTCGGATTCAGGGGCAAGTGTTAACATACACAACCCAGGGTGAAACCCAACTACTGTCGACCTCTTTTTACATAAAACCTAGGGTGAAACCCTAACCAATAGCCAACCATTCTTCATCCAAAACCAAGCCATTTGATCATTTCGACTTTAGGTGGACCCTTGGTTCTCAAAGAAAAAAAAAAAAAACACAAAAATAAAACAAATCTCTTTTCGAGCCCTCTAAGAGGCAAAACATCTTTTCAAGTCCTCTAAGAGGCAAAATTTCTTTTTAACTCCTCAAAGAGGCTAAAACATCTTTAAGTTGCAAATATAATTCCATGCATTTGATCATTTCATAAAAAAAAAAAAAAAATAATAATAATAATAATAAAATAAAAATCACATTCGGCCGCAGAGGCCCAACAATCACAATCAGGCCCCAGAGGCCCGAAGAATCACATTCAGGCCACAGAGGCCCGAAAAATCACATTCAGGCCCCAGAGGCCCGAAAAATCACATTCAGGCCCCAGAGGCCCGAACAAT
This sequence comes from Jatropha curcas, assembly GCF_041381405.1. Taxonomy (NCBI): domain Eukaryota; kingdom Viridiplantae; phylum Streptophyta; class Magnoliopsida; order Malpighiales; family Euphorbiaceae; genus Jatropha; species Jatropha curcas. Next base: position 22,157,126 of record NC_143160.1, on the reverse strand, counting down.
CACAATTCAGGCCCCAGAGGCCCGAAAAATCACAATTCAGGCCACAGAGGCCCGAAAAATCACATTCAGGCCCCAGAGGTCCGAAAAATCACATTCAGGCCCCAGAGGCCCGAAAAATCACAATTCAGGCCATAGAGGCCCGAAAAATCACAATCAGGCCCCAGAGGCCCGAAAAATCACAATTCAGGCCATAGAGGCCCGAAAGATCACATTCAGGCCCCAGAGGCCCGAAAGATCACATTCAGGCCCCAGAGGCCCGAAAAATCACATTCAGGCCACAGAGGCCCGAAAAATCACATTCGGCCGCAGAGGCCTGAAAATTCACAATTCGGCCTAAGGCCCGAAATTCAAAACTCGGCCTAGGGTCCGAAAATTCACAACTCAACCCAAGGCCCCATAATCCCAATTTGGCCCAAGGTCCGAGTTTCGCCTTCAAAATTTGCTCCTTCAGACGGCCACTGGCTCTCATAAATCATTTTTATGATAGCCAGTGGGGGGCAACTGTGAATACTCAAATTTTGACCTTGCTACAGTAAATTTGACTTTTCTACAGTGTCAATGCCGGACTGCAAACAGTCCGGCCGGACCGAAGGCCATTTTGGACAGTTCACCGAAAATATGTCAATATGGTACTTGAAACGTCCAGAATTTCACGAGGATCGCAGAACCGGTCCCGGAATGATTTTTGGAGGTCGGAAACTCCCAAAAAAGCTCCCGGAGCGAGACATGGTGGCCACCACCAGCTACGGCGGTGCCTGCCGCCGGACACGGCGGCTCCGGCCGCCGGACATGGGCGGCGCCGGCCGCCGGACATGGGCGGCACCTGCCGCCCCACCGCCTGGGCGGCACCTGTCGCCCTCCCAGGCGGCACCTGCCGCCCTCCCAGGCGGCACCTGCCGCCCAGCCTCTTGGGCGGCAGCTGCCGCCGAGCCAGGCGGCACCTGCCGCCCTGGACCCGAAAATGGCCTATAAATAGACCATTTTCAGCCTATTTTTGACACCCTGTCTGTGTTGACGGACGAATCCTTCTCCCTCTCACACTCCTTGCGTTTTCTTTACCGCTTTTTGCATTTAATTTAATTTTTATTGCATTTTTATTGTGATATTTGGACATTAAAATTAAACAAATTAAAATTAATTAATATTTTCTAAGCGAGGAGCTTAATCTGGAGTTAAGAAGCGGTCGTCGATTAAATCAGGTATGTAAACAAAACTCTGCCTATTTAATTTTAGCACTTCATGCATATTTCTCTTCTACTCTTAATAATTCTACAATTGCATAAATGCATCCACGTCATTATTTTTGGTAAATAAACTGCCTTAATTAATTTGATTAAGCTTAAATGCCCGGTTAATCAATAATCGTGGTCTTAAAGTTTTAAATCCGACAATATTGGCTAAAAGAGCCTAGTTAATTAATAACTACGGTTCAATTGCCTTATTTCGAATAAATCTGGCTTAAGTCCAATTAATCAATAATTGTGGCTAAAAGCCTTAATCGATCACGTTTCGACAATAAATTGTGATTAAGCTCGAACGCCCGATTAATTGATAATCGTGGCATTAAAGCCTAAATCGCAAATTTTTGGCAAACTAATTGCCTAAAACAACACATTTTGGCCAAAGGCCTTAAAATCAACCATTTTGGCGACAATCGTCTAAATCGCACATTTTTGGCAAACTAATTGCCTAAAACAACACATTTTGGCCAAAGGCCTTAAAATCAACCATTTTGGCGACAATCGTCTAAATCGCACATTTTTGGCAAACTAATTGCCTAAAACAACACATTTTGGCCAAAGGCCTTAAAATCAACCATTTTGGCGACAATCGCCTAAATCGCACATTTTTGGCAAACTAATTGCCTAAAACAACACATTTTGGCCAAAGGCCTTAAAATCAACCATTTTGGCGACAATCGCCTAAATCGCACATTTTGGCAACAATTGCCTAAATCAAATCATTTTGGCTAAAAGCCATTAAAATCAACATTTTTGGCAACATGCCTAAAAATCAATCAATCTTTGGCGAAATGCCTAAACACTCATGCACAAAGCATACACACAAAATGCACAAAGCATACACACACTCATGCACAAAGCATACACACTCATGCAAAAAGCATACACACTCATGCACAAAGCATACACACTCATGCATTAAGCATACCCATTCAAAGCCCTTCAAAGAAGGCCTATCGAACTACGTTGACTTTGATCTTCCATTCAAACGGAAGTACGTAGGCACGTTCGGGATTTCACCCCGGGTGGCAAGTCGAAATCACTTAAACATTTCATTTGGTCCAATTACATCATTCACCTTGCAAAGCATTCATTCATCGGTTAGTTTATCAGCATGACATAGTCTCGGGATCCACCTCGGGTTCGCAGACTGTGCCTTAAACATTGGGATAATTAATCTAGCAACTAGGTTAATTAAAATTGGAGTCACATAGGGTTTTTTCCTAGTTTACCCTGAAATAATTAAACAAGGTGGCGACTCACACACATCACGTGTATTTCTTCTCATTCATCATATGCATCACATGCCTATGTGCTTTTGGGGAAGGGGTTCACAAAGTCATTTTTAATTGGAAACGGTCCCATTACCGTAAAAATGGGTGGCGACTCAAAATGTTTATAAGACCGATTTATCGGCATCGTATCCCAAAAGCGTTTTGTCACCAGTTGTTAAAAATAAAAATCACACTTTTCCAATCAAAACAAGAATCGAGCGGTTTTTCGGGTCGCTCGGTGGCGGTGCAAAAACAGTCTTCCTCTTTGTCTTCTGTCTCAGATCATAGTGGTCTTTTGTCAAACTCAGTGTAGATGCTGATTATGGCTCTTTTATTCAATGAAAAGTTCTAATTCTCTTGTTACCCTCTCTCTACCGTAAATGAGATTCCTAGAAAAAATAAAAATGAACAAAAATAAACAAATGTTGGCACTGAATCTAAATCAACCATACATTTATGCATCATGATAAATAAGGGGCCGACAGAGCATATTAGATGGTATCCAGACAGTTTCGCACTAGGGTAAAATTGCTCCCACCTACGAATGAATCAAGCAATCAAGCAGGAACTCCAAAAAGCCTTTTCCCAAAAACCCTGTAAATCGAGTCAGAAAACTAAACCAGTTTAGAAATAGTTACCGCATTCATGATTGCACGAAATAAATCATGCATATGCATATTTTCACTAACCATGGCTTTCAAGTCAATAAAGATTAAAAGACAGGCAATCAGCGTAAGTAATCAGAATAGGCAACTAGTGTGAGCAATCCAAATGGGCAACCAGTGCAAGACTCAGAATAGGCAATCAATGAAACCAGTTCAAGCAGGCAACCAATGCAAGACTGAAAACAGGCAGTCCGTGCAAGATTCAACAAACAAACAATCAGTGCAACAAGTCCGAAAAAGCAATCATGCAAGCAATCTTAATAGGCAACTAGTGCAAGACTCAAAACAGGCAATCAGTGCAACCTGTGCAAGACTCAGAATAGGCAGTTAGTGCAAGGTTCAAAACATGCAATCAGTGCAAGGTTCATAATAAAGAAGCAAATCAGAAATGCAAAATAATCAGGCTATATGATAAAAGCTGAAGTGTGGGTCCTACAAATATAAACAAGATGCTTAGAACCAGGGCTCGTCAACCCAAAAATTCCAAAATATGTACAAGGCTACTAGATCCTAAAGGAAAATAAGAATAGAAAGCTGAAAGTTGGGGCATCGGTACATGTCCTACACCTACCCCTCTCGCTGGCTCATTTGGGCCTCTGTTGAAGTTCTCCTAAGTCAACACATCAGTTAGCGCCGCTCTGAGCCGACTAATGATTGTAGTCACTCCCTCACACTAGCTAGCAGGAGGCTGCAAAACAAACAAAAGAAGCCAAATCAGTGGTGATCCTTTTCAAAAATCGACTAAAAGAAATAAATGCAAAAGAAGCATGCATATCCATACTTCACAAGGATAGACAAGCTGGAGGTCTTGAACCTCTAGCAGATTAAGGTAAGCCTCATACCTCATATGCTAATTTGAGCACTATCATTAACCTCATTCTTGAGCACCTTTTACCAAAAATAAAAACCTCAAATATTGACATGAGCATTTATTATATCCAACTCTACTTGCAAAAATCAGACATTGCACCACTGGCATTCTTATGAAAATATCCAAAATCCAAAAATTAGACAGATTCAGTTGTACCCTAAACTAAAAGCCGAGCCTACAAGCATTTTCCCAAAGGCATACTAGATAGACTACAAGGTCTATGCAAGCACCTATGAAAACCTACTGGCACACCTCTCAAAGGCATCAAATCATGGTTGTCAAATGAACTATGGGGTTCTTCAAGCCATAAACAGGGTGTTAAGACCATCAACAGGGTGTTCAGACCACTAAATAGGGTATTCAGACCATCAACAGGGTTTTCAAGCCTACTACTAAGGTATTCAGACTATCAATAGGGTGTCAAATAACTACCAAGGTATTCAAACCGTTAATAGGGTGTTCAGACAAATTACCAAGGTCCTCAAACCAAAACAGGGCTCTCAAACTAAACAACAGGGTCCTCGGGCCAACAAATGGGGTATTTGAATAAGAACTAGGGTTTTAGGGCCAATAACCAAGGTCTTCATACCAGAACAGGATGTTCATACCAACTGCTAGGATATTCAAACTGTCAACATGGTGTTTAGATCAACAACTAGGGTATTCAGACCGTTAATAGGGTGTTTAGACCAACTACCAGGGTCTTTAGACCAAAGCAAGGTTCTCAAACCAAATAATAGGGTCCTCAGACCAATAATAGGGTTCCCAGATCAACGATTGGGATGCTCAAACCAAAAATAAGGTCCTCAGGCCAACAAACAGGGTATTTAAACCAAGAACTAGGGTTTTCGATCTAAGAACCAAGGTGCTCAGACGATAATAGGGCGTTCAGACAAACCAACTCAGTGTTCAGATCAATGATAGGGTTTCCAGACCAATAACATGGCCTTTAGACCAATCATGACTTTCAAGTCTAGATAGTAGTGTGCAAGCGAGAAAAACATGATCGATGCAAAACATGTGCGCGCACAGGCACACAAGCATGCAGAATGAATTTTCAGATTTGTACAAATCCATTCTATTACTATTTTCAAATTTATCTTATGAAATTGACGGGCATTTTAGTGCAGAAAAATAATCCATGCAGGAAGATACTGACTAACCTTGCATGAAATAGAATGATCAGACTCTAACTAAGGTTGCCTACAGGGTCAAAGGAGGTCACCATCGAACAATTAGACTCATACCAAGGCTGCCTGCAGGGTCAAAGTAAGTCACCACTGGACTATCAAACTCCTACCAGAACTGCCTATAGGGCCAAAGGAGATCACCACCAAACAATCAAACTCCTATCAAGACTGCCTACAGGGTTGAAGGAGGTCACCATCGGATAATTAGACTCCTATGAAGACTACCAACAGGGTCAAGGGAGGACACACTAGCAATCAGAATCCTATTAGAACCAGTCCTATAGGATCTAAAGCGGCCATAGGGACTTTTTAAAATCAGTCGACTTAGACTGGCCGACAATCAAACCAACTCGGATCCAATCACCACGCCACAGGCTTGTATACCTTCGCATAGAAAGATCTAACATTCTAGGCTCATCCAAACTATGAAGCCAGTGCGGTCTGAGCCTGTATGACCCTGATAGATTGCTAAATAAATTTTTATCCTCCTTGGTGATGAACTTTTACGGAAAAGACTTAGAAAATCAGCCAAATCAGACTAGTCTGGAAAAATTTCCTCAGAATCAAACAAGATTTTAACAAGATGTTCTAGACACTACCATGGCACGCAAGGCATAATTCTCTGGCCAAAATTCCAAGTAGATAGCCTGAAATCAAGGTCCATAAGCTCAGACCAAGATCAACTTTGATATTCCAAAGGGGCAGCTTTGACCCTGATTTTAGCACCATGACAAAAGAAATTTTGCCACAATTCGAACAGCTCAAGAATCAGCTCAATCAGACATCATTTGGACTTTGAATCGGCTTCTAGAAATAAAAAAAATATAAAACAAGCAGAAGGGGGCAAAATCGTCATTTGTACCCCCGGCTAGCATACCACTGGTGCCAATTAGGCAGCTCGACACCAGCCCCAGACCCCTCGATATCGATTGGGAGCCCATCGGTACCGACTTGGAAACCCCAATAGCCTATAAATTCAACAGTCCCCCTTCATTTTCCACACTTCTTGTTGCTTGATCGAGCGCTTCTCAAGCTTTAACAACAATCATTCTCCTTTGTGTGAACAATTCTAAGGCCTTAAAGTTTGATTTTTGCAATTTTTTCTTAATTGAACCAAAATCCAAATTAGAACTCAAAAGTCGATCCTTTCGAGTTTCACTTAAACTTTAGTCCTCCTTGGTCCAAAGCTAATTAATTAACTTATATTAATACAAGACTAAATCGGGTCCTCTTGCCCATCCTTTGCTTAATTTTGGAGAAAGACTCAATCTCTTTAATTGTTTTACACCGTGGAGCTCCAATCCAGCTGCGTAACACAACCTAGAGTATAAAACTCAACCTAATCTTTTTCAATTAAGCCCGGTCCATTCGACAACATATACCTGTCAAGCCCAGTCTGTCTGGCAACTTCAAAGCCCATTCTAAGAATGGCACTAAAAAACCCTAGCATCCTAATCGATGGTAGAACTTTGTGCACCTTGATCCTCATTCAAATGAGGTATGAAGCCATATATCTAGGATTTTAGCCTAGGTAAAGGACCCTAAATGAATAGACCGGTCAGGATCTAGGGAAATGTGTCGCATGACTTAGAATCCTCAATAGATGAGGCTATAGTCGGGCTCCCCTCTAAATTCCACTTTTCTTTAATTTTATGCTTTCTATGCTTTGTCCATATCACTACTATTGCCATGCATCCAACCATGCTCATGCATCGATAAATTGATATGCAAATCAATATTTTGATTACTCGATTAATTCCAAACCGCCGATTCTATGAATAAAGTCGAAAACCTTATCCTCGAAGCCAATGATTCAAGGCTAGTGCATTTTATCTTTATGCAAAATTAAAATGGAGTCAAAAATCTTTATGGCAATCTGATCACTTAAGCGTTGTTTGAGTCAAACAACAAAAAGGAACTGTAAGAAATTCTCGCTGGTGTGTGAGAAACCTAACAATGGGCCCGTCTGGATAGATCCATCTTTCGGATCTTTCCCATGGCACTTAGGAGGGTCCACACAATAGATAATCCAACTATTACTTCATTTACTAGATGTGGTGCTCTAAATATGTACTATGATAATTTGTGCTATTATGCATCTAAATCAGATATAGGATATTGCAGGATAAAATTTGAGTTAGAAAAATTAACGAATGTAGTTAAAGAAATTTAGATCAGCAACAAAAGTGAAGATGAATCATTAACTGAAGCCAGAGTTGCAACAAAAGATAATATCCAAGACTCACAAATTGTAGTGACTAGGGATAGAAAAGGCGAGTTACAAAAGTAAAGGATAGTTAGGTAGCATAGTCATTTTAAGAAAATGGGCCATATAATATGAACGTCTTCGAGTTTATTAGATCTACTAATACTAACAATGATACTAATTCAATGCACATAAAAAAATAGGGATAATAATACATTAAGAAATGAAAAAAGAATCATTCTCCTCTTAGAATATGAGCTCTAGATTTAATATATAATTAATACCAAAGAGGAATCTATTTGAAAGGAAGCAGAAAAGAGATATCGAATGAAAATGATTGGTATGTTAATTTATTAACTTTGTGTATCTTGTATGAGTAATTTAGTGTGTATTTTCATTTATTTTGCTTATTTTAAACAATCCTATTAAGTAATTCATCTTCTTAATTTTTATGTAGTGATAAATATTATATTAAATATAATTATTGAAAAGTTAATTTCTGTGGGATGGTTCAACGCCAAGTAGTTATTGGGTTTCAAAGGAGAAGATATGTGAAGTTGTTAAGGACTTTTGTAGATAGATATGATGCTAGAAATTGTGCTGTTTTGCATTTTGGTTTATCCTTCTACTTAGAGAATTCAGGTCACTATATAAGTTTGCAGCAAAGGATTCATGCAATAAACTCAAATTAGTTTACAGTTAAAATTTAGTTGTGTAAATGAATTCATCAAACTGCTTATGCATTTTACGTTTAACATAATTATGGCATCCACCCTTATTGATTAATAGATAATATGTTGCACCAAATGATTTTTGTTCCAAAATTGTATATAAGACATTAAAAGGGAGAACGATAGTTGACCTATTAATGTTCAATTACCATTTAAGTTTAGAAACTATTATTATGATTCTCAATATTTGAAATGGTGTTGATTGTTGAATATTTTAAGATAATAGTTTGATGATTTTGATTGTTTATCAAAACTTTTTTCTATGAAAAAGTAGTTGAATATCAGTTGTGAGTAGAACTTGACACTGCGAATACTTTATATCTTTAAAACGATTAAACAACTTAGATGGAAAAGCAGAAAGGTCATTATTATCAATGGTAATCAAAACTGCCACATTAGCATAGCACATATCCAAAAAGAAAAAAAGTCAGTCCAGCCCAAGTTTGAGCCACCAAGTAATCATCGCTCAGTACCCGCCTTAACTAGCTGTAACTCCTATTCAACAGACAATATGGACTATGTTAGAAATTTAAATGTTGTCAAACACTAACTACCAACTCTCTTAAACAACAATTGTAAGGAGTCCTCCAGACTTCTATATAAAAGACGCCATGTCCTACCTCAAAGGTACAATTAACTAATTCTAATGACCTTCACAATCCTCTTGAGCTCTCTTTTTAACTTATGCATTGGAGTGTTTGCAGATAGCCCCATCAATAATCCTCCAGCCTATCGTTCCACTTTCAATTAGTGTTTTAAACTTTTTCTGCATACTTATCCATAAATCTGTATCTCAACAGGTATTAATTGGTAATGTCTACTGGGAAGTTCACTAAAGAAACAACTTTCTCAGCCTTCCCTCAAAGCCACTTTTTTTTTTTTAAAAAAAAATTCATATCAATTATTTGACACCCTTGTCAAACAAAAGCTTAAAATATGGTTGGAAGCTGGAATAATAAGAACAATAACACCCTAAAACTTTTAAGGAAAAAGGGAAATCACAATAAAGATAATTCTCTTTCAAATGGGGTTATATAGAAAAATCATCAGGAATCTGAAAGTTATCCACTACTTAAGTTAACCCAAGATTAGATGGCTGAGACTCTATAAAGTTTGTAAGTTGAATTTGCAAAAGCAAACGAAGGAAATTCGAGTCCTCCTGGAGAAAGAAAAGATGGAATCTTCAACTGCAAAATAACTGGACCAAAAGAAAAAAGACTAGTAGCAACGAAATCACTAAGTAGAGCCTTAAAGCGAATCTTAAAAGATCTTTATAAGCTTAATAATGAACTTCTTAAGACATTGCAATAGCAATTTCAAGCTAGAGAGTCTTGAAACAAGTATGAACTAGGAGACAGGACTGCCGTATCTAATAAGATCTTAATGAAAGATCTTCCTTCAAAATTCAAGATCCCAACTTTGAAAGAGTATAATGGATCTAGCAACCTAAGAAGGCATCTAGCAACATTTCGAATATTTTGGAATTCCAAAATGTCAGCGACAACCATCAATATAGATTTTTCCTTCCACTCTCACAAGTCCACATCAGCATTGGTATCAAAGCTTGGACGACATGATTAGTTCATAATTTTAGAGAGTTAGCTCAAATATTTTAGGATAGGTTTGTAGCATCAATCCCTCCTAAAATGTTGTCCTTTGCTTCAGAAGATAAAGTAGCGCAATAAGACCCTAGGACAGTACATAGCACCCTTTAATAATGATGTAAACCATATGGAATATTTGAACTATGAAACGACATGGAAGTTAAAAGAAGAGGAACCGGCAACATCAAATTTGTTGAATCGTTGGTCAAAAACACCTTATAAAATTGTCAACATCTCATGGAGTGAGCTCAGAAATATGCTCGAATAATTGATGCTAAACCGCCTCAAGAGTCTGAATATAAAACCAATATGACTAGAGCTTAGCATATAGATGATTAGCTTAGGAGAAAAACTAGTCAATATACCCCTCTTAAGAATTCGAGAGGAAGAACACTCCTTTAGATCCAACAATCTCAAATTCCTATCGAGTATCCACGAAAGACTGGGATGAAAAAATTCACTACCATTAGATATCCAAGCAAATTCTACAACTTCCATGACAATTATGGACATATAATGGAGGAATATAGACAACTCAAAAATCAAATTTGAAAAAAAAAACTCGTTTAGCAAGGAATTCTAAAGTAATTCACTATAATTGATGAATTACTAGAAACGTTCCGCAGAGACATGTCAAGTCCTAGAATTGATGAACCTCGACAGGAACAACGTCAGAAAGCTATCATCAACATAATAGCAAGAGGGACTAATGTACCAAAAACTCTAAAGAGAAGAATCCTATTTATAGCATGGAACATTGTGCTATTATGCCAGAGTCCTATCGTTTTCAGCTTAGCTGATTCTAAAATTCAGTTTCCAACATGCATTGAAATAAAAATTTGTAATAATTTACAAAAATTAGATTAGAAATAAATGCAAAATACTAACAACAATGAAAAATTAATTCCAAAAGTATATAGACAAAATTACCTTTTATGATCATTGAAATTACTTATAATTTGTTCTAGTAATTTTTGTGATTTAATAAATATCTTGTATATTTTGTCCAATCAAATGCAAAAGCATGGATTAAGAAACATTGATTTTTGGGATTCTATATTGGTCACCGCTTAATAATCACAATTAATCAACACTTTCTAGGACAATGGTCGCAAATATATGCGGCTATTGCAATATTGAGTAAGATAAATTATGTGGTTTCTTAAGGAACTAAACTATAATATTAAACAAGGGAAATTACTATTACGTCCCTAGGTAATGCATAATTCATTAGTCGATCATTGTTTTTTTTTTTGAAATACATTAAACATCCCTACATATTACTTTCGTTACACTAGTAAGTTATTCCATCTAATTTTTGTCAAAAACCCATTAAATCCATGCAAAATGTCCAAAACGCCCTCTACTCTCTACTATGTCATTTGGATAAATAGGCATAAAACATTGGAGGGAAAAAACTTTTCGGTTCCCAAAATCAATATCGAAGTAAAAAAAATAAATACTTATTTACATGCTTTATAATAAAAAGTAATGAAATCATGCCAAATTCAAAAACAAATTATTTGGAAAATTTTAGTGAAAAGAAATCATGCCAACAATGAGTTGCATATATTTCAATCAATATTGAAGAAGCACTGAGGCCAAAAGGTAACGTTTGAAATCAAATATATATATATATATATTGTTAATGTCCTGTTGGGATTCTAACTGATCCCGAGTGGGGCCCGCGGAAAAAAATACCGGTGGTAAAAGTAAGAATAAAATTACTATTACCACATATACCTCCAATAATTTCGTATTGGATATTGACGATCGAATCCACCAGAAATAATAACCACGGTAAAAATTAAAATAATTACCGTAAATGCCAGATGAAAAATAAGAACACCGAGATTTACGTGGTTCACCCTTCAACTGTTATGGGCTACGTCCACGGGACAAAAACTCCGAGTAATTCTTCTACTAAAAATAGTAGGTACAAAAGAGATTACAAAAATAGTGGTACTCTAAGTGTTTAACAAAAACACCACAAAAATTACAATCCTCACTATTTTCTCTCTTTCCCAATTTTAGGAATCCTTTCCTAAAATTTTCTACACCTAATAGTGTATATTGCTTCTATGTTTTTGTACATCTGTTTAAGGAGAATCCTTCTCCTATTTATAAGAGAAGGTTGAGAGAGAGAGAGAGCCGTGCATTACCAATGCATGGCACTCCTTTGTCAAATGGCATGCCAACCATTCAAATGGTTGGCTGCCAACCTTTGAAAAATAAACAAAAACGTGTTTTTTTTTCCTTTTTTTTTCTTTTCAAACTTGTGTGGGTCCCACATGTTGGAGGGACCCCACAAAAATTCTCCCCATCCCGACTACATGGTGGGACTCTCCATCCCTGCTGCTTTGACACATAGCTCGAACTTCTCCTTCGGAACGACCTTTGTCAATATATCTGCAGCATTTCTGTCTGTGTGGATCTTTCGCAACTGAAACTGCTTCTCTTCAATGGCAAGTCTAAGCCAATGATATCTTACATCAATGTGCTTCGTTCGTGCATGATACATAGTATTTTTGCTCAAGTCTAACGCACTTTGACTATCACAATAAACTATATATTCTTCTTGTTGCACAACCAATTCTTAAAAGAATCGCTTTAACCAAAGCATTTCCTTTCCTGCTTCCGTTGCTGCAATGTACTCTGCTTCAGTCGTTGATAATGAAACACATTTTTGTAATCTTGACTGCCATGAAATAGCTCCCCCTGAAAATGTAAAAAGGTATCCTGATGTAGATTTTCTTTCATCAAGATCACCGGCCATATCTGCATCTGTGTAACCAAGAAGTGCAGACTTTTCACCTCCAAAAGTTAACCATAACTTTGAAGTTCCTCTCAGGTATCTGAAGATCCACTTCACTTCTTCCCAATGTGTCTTCTGGGGATTTGATAGAAATCGGCTCACAACGCCAACTGCATGAGTGATATCTGGTCTCGTACACACCATTGCGTACATCAAACTTTCGACCGCTGAAGAATATGGAACATTTGACATATCTCCTTTTTCTTTCTCTGTTGATGGGTAGGATTTCTTACTCAACTTGAAGTGAGCGGCAAGCGGAGTGCTAGCTGGTTTAGCATTCTTCATATTGAACCTCTCTAGAACTCGTTCAATATATTTTTCCTGCAATAACCATAACCTGCAGGACTTTCTGTCTTGAATAATCTCCATTCCGAGAATTCGCCTTGCCGATCCCAAATCCTTCATGTCAAATGCTTTTGTAACAGACTGATTTTCTTTTAGTGTCGGTAATAGTGATTTACCGGTCTGTGAATAGTACCATCGGTCCGAGACTTGGTATTATTTTAGTTCGGAAAAATTACTATGTATATTTAATATTTTATTTACTATTTTTGGAGCATGTTTGCATGATTTAGGTGGGTAGAAAATATTTAATGAATATTTTTGGAGAGTTTATGTATTAAATGCATAATATTTCTAGTGTGGTATATTTGAGGATTTATTTTAGTGGAGTTAATTTAATTAATTGGTGGAGTTAAATAAGAAGTAGAAGAGATTTATTTGAGGAATATTTAGAGCCATTGGATGAGATTACTTAGGACTTGATCTTAGCCACACATTTGACATGAAATTTGGAAGTCAAATTTGACTTTGGCACTTAAAGTAACACCACAACATTTTTTCTTTCTTCTCTTCTCTTCTCCACGCCATTTCCATCTTCTTCCTTCTTCTTTCATTTTCTTCATTTTCTTACCTCCAAATTTACCACCAAACTACCTAATTAAACCATAGATTAGTACTTAAGTCTTAAGAATTAAGAAGTAGAAGTTGAGTTTGGTGATTAAAAGCAAAGAGAAGTGAAGTTACCATTGAAGCAAGTAAGTTGTGGTTTTTGAGTTTTGTGAATTGTTAAGTAGAATTCATGGTTTAGACATGTTATTGATGCATTAAATCATGCTCCAACTATTTCTTTTGTCAAGTTTTGCTTTTAATGTTGATTTTTCATGCTTTGAAGAGGTTGGAGAACCATCCTCAAAGGGTAAAGAGAAAGCCAATGAGTAAGGCTTTCCAAGCTTTTTCAAGCTTGTTAATAAGGTTAGTGCAATCATACTTTCACTTGTTTAAGTTGTTTTTACATGGTTAGGGTTTTGCACATATGTTAGGAACTTTGTATGTTTTGGTTCTATTGCTGATTTTAATGTGAGATATGTTCTGCCGTGGGATTGGAACTCATTTTCGACCCCTTTATGCTTCCTATATGTTTCTGACTTCTTCATGAAAGTTGTCGCTCTGTTTCTCAGCTTTCCAAAACATATTTTTATGTCTAATTCCAATACTTGTAGCTCAACTTATGATTTAAATACCAAAACTGGTTCTGTTATGCTGTCTTACCTGTCTATCCGAAATGATTGTCCATTTTGACCACTCAAATGGCAAAATAATGTTTTATGTTCTTCATAAAAGTTATAGCTTTACTTCTTATCTTTCCAACCCATCCTCTTGTGTCCACATTGGAGATACATAGCTCAACTTATGGCTGAAACACCCAAACTGACTCTGTTGTGTCGGGCCACATGCATTACTAAATTGAGTGCCCATTTTGACCACTATAATGACAAGATTAGGTTCTGATTTCTTCATAAAATTTGTTTCCCTGTGTCTTGATAATTCTCTCGTTCTGGATTGGTTTCATTTGAGTGTTTGGTGAAGTAGGAATTCAAGAAACATTGGACTTGGTTTTGCTGAATCAGGTCTGATCTATTGGTCTGTGTTCTGAGCTTTTGTTTGCTATCTTACTCTTTGATCTGGGCTGTGTTCCCTTCTGAACATTTGTATAATTTTGTCTTAGCTTTCTAATGAATTGGATTTCATTGAATTTGGAGACCCATAACTCAAATTATGTGTTAAAAACCCTGCAAAGGTCAAGTTTATGAAAATGCTGAAAAGTTCTTGATTTGTGTTCTTTGATACTATATATATATATATATATATATATATCTATAGTGTTTTGAGTAAAGATTTTGAAATGAAGAGGTTTTGATTTATAATTATTGCTTTTGTGAAAGAATGATTTTGATTTGGGCTCTACTATGCATGATTGAGACGTGGTATGATGAGATGGATTTTCTTATTGTGAAGCTATGATCATATGCTAGGGTTATCAGCCCTTATAAATAGGCAGACGCGCTTATTTGTGTGATGGGGTGGTGCTTTCATAGGCCACGGTGGTGCTTTCATAGGCCACGATTGTGTGATGGGGGTGGTGCTTTCATAGGCCACGGTGGTGCTTTCATAGGCCACGAGTATGTGATGGGGGTGGCGCTAATATAGGCCACGATCAAATCTGCTTATGTTCATTCTGCATGAGTACGAGCCTTAACAAAAAAATGAAATTTTATTGTTGCTATAAAAGAATGAAGACATATTTGTATTTATACTCTTCTCATTGCTTTCAAAGTATTTGAATTAAATGAATGCGATTTCGGTATTTATATAGTTGAGTAATTTCAGATTTGACTTGGCTATTCTATTTTAATTTAATTGTTGGTTATTTAGCACCATTGAGTCTTCCACTCAGCGCGTTGATTTTTATCACGCGCAGGTTAGGAGCGGAGGGTGTTCTTCAAGACCAGAGGAGGAGCATCAGAGTAGATATCACATTTTGGGTAGGATATTTTGTAAATGGTGATTTTTGGTATGTATATAAATATTATGTTGTGAAGGTTGGATATAATAAGTTTATAATGTATTAAGAGTTATGATTATGTAAGGAAATAACATCTTATTTGTGGTGTATGATGATTATAGATTCCTTGAAAAGAATGTGTTTCGAATATTATGCATATGTTGATGGATATTTAGAAGTGCTTGTGGTATGTTGTGTTGAATTGGAGTTTTGGGGTTTGGAGAAAATTGGAAGTGTGTATATTTTCTTTGTGTGGCAAGTTAATTTTTAGGGGAAACTCTTGCGAAATTTTCGTAGGAATTTCCTTAAATATTATATTTGTAAAAAAAAAAAAAAAAAAAAAAACAAAACAAAATGTTAATTACTTGCCTCCTTATGAAAATTTAACCACTTCTAATTTGTGATCTAGCTTTAATAAGTGACATAGGACGGTGCTCCGGCACCGATTGTGGCATCCGCCGTCAGGTTCTCCGGGATTGGCCGGTGGGTGTTATAGCTTTTGACAAATCACTCTTTAATCTGCTAATCATGTGTGCATCTGGTCCAACGATTAGCATATCATCAACATATAAGAGAAAGATGATAAATTTACCATCAGGGAATTTCTGAACATATACACAAGGATCTGCATCTGTCCTTTTGTAGCCTTGATTCACCATGAAAGAATCAAACTTTTTATACCACTGTCGCGGTGCTTGTTTCAACCCTTACAAGCTCTTCTTCAAGCGACAAACCATGTCCTCTTTTCCCTTGACCTTGAAACCTTCTGGTTGTTCCATATAGATTTCTTCCTCTAGATCACCATGCAAGAATGCGGTCTTTACATCAAGCTGCTCCAACTCAAGATTCAAACTGGCTACTAGACCTAGCACAACTCGAATAGAACTCATTTTCACAACTGGTGAAAAAATCTCATCAAAGTCAATACCTTTCTTTTGAGTAAAGCCTTTGACGACCAATCGAGCTTTGTATCTCACTAGGTTGCCATCATCTTTCTTCAGTTTGTACACCCATTTGTTCTTGAGTGTTCTCTTCCCTTTTGGAAGTTTCATCAACTCATACGTGTCATTCTTTTTCAAAGAATTCATCTCTTCTTGCATGGCCTTTCTCCAGCAATCTCTATCTTTGCAAGATTGCACATCTTGGAAGGTCTCTGGCTCCCCCTCATCAGTAATCAAAATGTAATCAGAACTAGGGTACCTTGTAGATGGTTGGCGCTCTCTGGTTGACCTTCTTAACTGAGGTTCAACTCCTTCTAGTGTAATGGGGTTCTCTGGCTCCCCCTGCTCAACACCCTCTGCATCACTGTTATCATCTACAATTGTTTCTTGATCCCCTACGACTGGCTCTTCTTCTTCTTCTTGTTCTGATTCTGGCATTCCTCCTCCTGTGGCATCATCTGGAGGAATGCTTCCTGGTGTAATATCAATAACACCATCACTTGTGGATTCTTCACAAGTTGTATCTCCCACGATCTCATTCTCGTGGAATACTACGTCTCGACTCTGGACAACTTTCTTTTTCACTGGGTCCCACAACCTGTAGCCAAACTCTTCGTCTCCATAACCAACAAAAGTGCAAGGAACTGACTTGTCATCAAGCTTTGATCTCTGCTCCTTTGGAACATGCATAATTGCCTTACAGCCAAATACCCTCAGGTGAGAGTATGAAATATTTCTACCTGTCCAGACCTTCTCCGGGATATCAAAATTCAATGGTGCTGAAGGTAGTCGGTTGATTAGGTAGACAGCAGTATTGACAGCTTCTCCCCAAAATGGCTTAAGTAAGTTGGCCATTTTGAGCATGGATCTGACTCTCTCAATAATGGTGTGATTCATCCGTTCAGCAACGCCGTTGTGTTGAGGCGTACCAAGAACTGTCTTTTCATGCCTGATACCGTGCTGACTGCAATAATCTCTAAACTCCTTAGAGATATACTCACCACCATTATCCGTGCGCAGACACTTCAATGCCACTCCAGTCTCCCTTTCCACCATAGCATGGAATTGCTGAAAGTGCTTGAATACTTGGTCTTTTGTCCGCAACAAATATATCCATGTTTTTCGCGAGAAATCATCAATGAAGGTAAGAAAATACCTACTTCCTCCAAGTGAACCTCCATGGGACCACATACGTCAGAGTGTACCAACTCCAACTTGTTGTCTCTCCTTCTAGAGCTTTTCAAAAATGAGACCCGATGTTGCTTCTCAAATAAACAATAATCACAAGGGTTTATTTTACCTTTGGCTAATGGTATGAGGGACTTCTTAGCCAACATATTCAACCCTTTCTCACTAACGTGCGCCAGCCGCCTATGCCACAAATTTGGTGAAGCGTCATCTTCAACTGTATTCAGTTGACCCGCACATATTGTTGCGTGCGTCTTATACAGCGAGCAACATAATTTTCCTCTCGCCACCACCAAAGACCCTTTGGTGAGTTTCCAATTACCGCCACCTGTATGATGGTGATAGCCTTCCTTGTCCAGTACGCTCACAGATAACAGGTTCAACCGAAGGTCGGGAATATGTCGCACATTTTTAAGTGTTAATGTGCACCTGACACTTGTCTTTATGCAGATATCACCGATTCCCACCACTTGCGAGACACTATTATTTCCCATTTTAATAGTGCCAAAGTCTCCTGCTTTATAAGTGGAAAAGTATTCCCTTTTTGGAACACAGTGGTATGAAGCACCGGAGTCTACTATCCACTCGGTATCTGCATCTCCAACATGACAACAATCTGCATCATGAGTGACTAAAGTCACCTCACCATCTTCTCCTGAGACTGTAGCAGATGTATTTCTGTCATTCTCCTGTCTTCGGTCTGCATTATCCTGTTTGAGTAAACGACAATTTCTTTTGAGATGACCCTTTTTACCGCAATGGTAACATTTTCTCATCTCTCTGGACTTGGATCTACCACCTGACTTTACATGCTTTGGACCTCTACTCTTGCTCCGGCCCCTATTCTCTATGATAAGGGCTTGTGAACTGGTATTGGAAACATCTCTTCTTCATAATTCTTCATTAAGTAGTCTATTCTTTACCATAGACATCGTTACCACACCATTTGGAGCTGAGTTACTCAATGATACCACAAGAGAATCCCAGCTATCCGGTAGAGATCCCAACAGTAGGCATGCTTGCATCTCGTCTTCTAAGGACATACCGCTAACTGCTAACTCAGTTACGAGTCCTTCAAAATCGTTCAGGTGTTGTGTAATTGATCGTCCCTCTGACAGCTTCAAGTTCATGACTTTACGCATCATGAAGACTTTGCCTTGAGCATTCGTAGCCTCGTACATATTCTCTAATTTCTTCCAGAGAACTTGGGGATCTTTTTCATTTCTCATATGGTTGTACAGGCTAGCATCTATCCATTGGTGTATTGTACCCAATGTCTGCTTTTTTAATTTCTCCCACTGACTTTCTTTCATTTCTTCCGGCTTTGCACTGTCACCTTCAATTGGATTATACAGATCTTTACAATTGAGGTAGTCCTCCATTCTGGATTTCCACATTGAATAATTCGAATCCGTCAATTTGATCATTGCCCCGTCGTTAGCCATGTTGAATTCTAGATCTGACAAAATTTTACTGTTCACGAAATTTACTATTTACATGAATAGTAACTTTGACAGAATTTACCAACCAAAGGCTCTGATACTAGTTGTTGGGATTCTAACTGATCCCGAGTGGGGCCCGCGGAAAAAAATATAGGTGGTAAAAGTAAGAATAAAATTACTATTACCACATATACCTCCAATAATTGCGTATTGGATATTGAAGATCGAATCCACCAAAAATAATCACCACGGTAAAAATTAAAATAATTACCGTAAATGCCAGATGAAAAATAAGAACACCGAGATTTACGTGGTTCACCCTTCAACTGTTATGGGCTACGTCCACAGGAAAAAAACTCCGAATAATTCTTCTACTAAAAATAGTAGGTACAAAAGAGATTACAAAAATAGTGGTACTCTAAATGTTTAACAAAAACACCCCAAAAATTACAATCCTCACTATTTTCTCTCTTTCCCAATTTTAGGAACCCTTTCCTAAAATTTTCTACACCTAATAGTGTATATTGCTTCTATGTTTTTGTACATCTGTTTAAGGAGAATCCTTCTCCTATTTATAGGAGAAGGTTGAGAGAGAGAGAGAGCCGTGCATTACCAATGCACGGCACTCCTTTGTCAAATGGCATGCCAACCATTCAAATGGTTGGCTGCCAACCTTTGAAAAATAAACAAAAACGTGTTTTTTTTTTTCTTTTCAAACTTGTGTGGGTCCCACATGTTGGAGGGACCCCACAACATGTCCATTAATAAGAACAACAAACAATCAAACCAGTGGATGAGAACAAAAACAAGAACATGCTCCATAACCAATAACACACTTCATAAAGCTGAAATCATAGAAGCTTCATTAGTTGAAGCAACTCCGGCAGTAGAGCCACTAAAAGACCCTGTCGCCTGAGATGGGATAACCAGAGGAGAAATCATCAGTGTAAAACCCATTGCATAGATCAACTCACCAATTAATTCATTACAAATCAAACCACAATATTCTCAAATCCCTAAACTCGCAAATTCTAGAGAAGAACCATCTCCTTTAAATCACTTCCTTGATAAAAGGAAACAACAATCAAAAAAATCTGTAGCCATTGAAATTCTATTCCTCTTCTTTATGAATTTTAAAAAATAAAATAATTCCAAATGAGAGAAGAAGATAAAATCTGTCATGGAAAAGAGAAAATAACTCCCATCGATGATAAAATAACCCATGGGAGAAGGTAAAACCCAAGAAAAATAAAAAGATAAAATCAACTTGGAGAAAATATCTATTAAAGAAGACAACATAAGCAGTGAAGAAAAATAAAGACAAGCTTCAAAGCAAACCTAAGGACGAAAGATTATTTTTCCTCGATTTTTTTCTAAAGAAATGGAAAGAATCGATTCGGATCTGGCTTTGGTTAATTTTATTTAACAAAGTGATTTTCTCTTTATTAAACCTGTTTTATTAATTCTCAGAAATGGCGATCCTTTTTGAAAAGGGATTTTTAAAAAGGTCTCTTACATTGGTAAGAGTTTTAATTTGGAGTCGTCACCCTCTTTAGGAAAAATTCTAGAATTAGTCGATTCCTTGCAATCGACTAACTCAATTTTAAACAAGAGAGAGGTTTCGGGAGTTAGGTACGATATGGAAGGTGTTAGGCACCCATATTACCCAGTTAAATCGGCCTACTAGTTCATTAATTCAAAATGATTAGCAACACAATTAACTTGGATTGAGGTGTAAAATTGATTTTAATGCAATTTTGAAGAAATGACAATCATGCAAAAAATCTCAAGCATTTGACATAAAATAAATCATCCAAAGAAGGGGGTAAGGAGAAAAGAGTACAAACCAATCACCTAATTGTACATTCTATCCATTAATCCCTCTAAATTTCCCAATTCCCCTTAATTAACTACATAGAAGCAATTAATAGGACCCATTAAGGTCCCTTTCATTTAGCCAATATACAAAACTTGAACTAATCAAATAAAGAAGCATCCATCCAACACACACATAACAAGAACATCATTCACAGAATTAAATCATACATTCAGAACCATAACACATTCATTCACCTAAATAATGCTTTAAATGATGCATTTTCATATTACAAAGTTAGTACATCATGGGTTAGTGCAACAATAATTATAATAACATGAATAAAAGGATGAAAATTTAAATGGCAAAATATAAAAAGTGCTTAAAAGTAAAGAACATTAATTTAAAAGACAATAACTTAAAGGTTTGAATCAAGATTAGAGTTCATGGTTTTAATGTTCATCATGAATGATGAACAAATATACCTATCACTACTCAAAACTTTGCTCATTAGTGTTTATTAGATCCATTTGTGGACAAATACGCATGCCAGACAAATTATGTTTGGAGCTTTGCCACTAGATATCCGAATTGGGACAGATTTATTAATTATGAGCATTTTGGACATCAGAAATGAAGTGCCTAGCAACATAAGGGAAAGTAGCATGCGCCACACATAGTGGAGCCAGCCCTTCCTTGATCAGGAGCGTCACAGAGAAGAAACAGAGCAATTGGGGGTGATCAGAGATGAAGTGGCGTGAGCCACTTGCTTGTGGCGCATGCCACACGTAGTGGCTTGCACCACTTCGGCTATTAGTGCGCCATAGAGGCACAGAATGTCCCATTTGGTTGATCTAGGGTTTCCCTCACAACCAAGTTCAAAAACGGTGTTTGAACACCAAACTAAAAAGGAAAAAAAAGTGAAGAAACCAAGTAAAGGCCCTCAGGTATTACCTTTTCGGAGATTTCCTTAAAGTTTTTGTAAGAATGGATAAAGAGACATAAAGGTTGAGTTCTAGATCCAACAATTTGAGTTTGAGGTTAGATAGATGTGTTTCTCGGATTTTCAATAAAACCTTAAAGTTTTTAGAGATTAAAAATGAATGAATCACCACTAAAATCAAAGAGAAACACAAGTTTTCTTTGATCTTTGAGTTGAGTTTTGAAAATGCAATAGTTTCTTCTAAGTTTCCAAAAATCCTCCCTTAAGCACTATTCCCAATGCCTATTTATAAGCAAATGGGTTAGTGTTGCCTCATTTTAGGGCTTACATGGCAAAATGCCACTGAAGGGCCCAAATATAAGGCCAGGCCCATTTCTACCAAATCGGACCAGGTGGCATGCAAAATGAAACGGTGAACTGGGAAGCACGCTAGGTGAGCCCAACACGCTTCTCAGGCCCGATTTTTTCGCAAAACAATCTGTAACCTGAAAAAGTAAAAGCGGTTAAACACGAGTATTGCCTCAACCACGGACGATTGGTTTGAAAATTGGGATGATCGAGAATTCTGATCCAAACTTATGTGAAAAATGATTTATCATCACTGAGCCTTTAGGGGAAAAATTTGAGCGTCTACAGTTTGCCCCACTTTGATTATATTTTGCTTTTTGAACAAGATGTCATCAAAGTATAACGTAGACGCGTAAGTAAGAAAATACTTACTTGGTAGCTGTAACGCCCCATTTTTTTTCCTGTGTTTTAATAGTAGTTTACCGGTCTGTGAATAGTACCACCGGTCCGGAAGTTGGTATTATTTTTGGTCCGAAAAATTACTATTTATATTTTATATTTTATTTAACATTTTTGGAGCATGTATGCATGGTTTTTATGGGTAGAAAGTAAGTAAGGAATATTTTTGGAGAATTTAGATACTTAGTGAATAGTGAATTATGGTGTTATATTAAGTAAGGAAATTTGAGCAATTATTTTTTTTATGGAGGAAAATTGAGAAATTATTTTTATGGAATAAATTAGAGACTTTTGTGGAGATAAATAATATTTTGAAGGAATTTAATTGGAGAATATTTGGAGAGAAGACCAAAATACCCTCCAATTTGGAGAAAAGACCAAAATACCCCCTTAGTTGCTTTAATAAAGCAACTATCATTTACTGAGCACCAACTTTTGCCTTCTTCTTCTCCATACACGTTTCCTTCTTCTCCTCCTTCTTCTTCTTCTTCTTCTTCTTCTTCTTCTTCTTCATTTTCTTCAATTCCTACTTAGTAAACACCCATCCAACTTGATTTAAGGCATAAATCTTAGAGAGTGAAGCTAGAGAAGTAATCTTTGGTGACTAATTTCAAGGAATTTGGTGATTGTCCTACTTGGGTCAAGTAAGTGATTTTATGATAAGTGAATTATTTTTGGATTTAGAGTTGTCTTTTAGCATATACATGCTTAATCATGCTCCACTTACTTCTTTTCTTTGTTTGATTTTGAGTTTCTTCCATGTAGAGGGTGGAGAGCCTTCTAATAAGGATAAAGGCAAGACCAAAGCTTGAGAAGCTTTGATTAAAGCTTGTTAAAGCTTGTTTTGAAGGTTAGTGTTCATAAACACACTTACCTTACTCAAATTTTGATTTTGTGCCTTTATGCTATTATGTGTATATTTTGAGATTTTGTATGAAATGATTGGTTTGTTGAATTTTGGTTGCCATTACATGCTCTTGGATGATGTTTGATGAGTATTTATGTTGTGGTAGACATTTCTACCTTGTATCTTTGTGGTTCATGTTCCTTTCATGGCTCAAGTAAACTGAGTTTGGGAAAAAACGAGATTTTGAGTGAGATTTAGGACCATTTTTCGGTCCTTTCTAGTTTCCATTTGTGTCTGCGTCCTTCCTAAAAGTTGTAGGTCTATCTCTTAGCTTTCCAACCCATCCTCTTGTGTCCAATTTGGAGATATATAACTCAACTTATGGCTGAAACACCCAAACTGACTCTGTTTGTGTCGGGCCACATGCATCACTGACTTTAGTGCCCATTTTGAGCACTATAATGACAAGATTAGGTTCTGAGTTCTTCATAAAAGTTGTTGCCCTGTGTCTTGAAAATTCTCTCGTTCTGGATTGGTTTAATTTGAGTGTGGGGTTTAGTAGGAATTCTAGAAACAATGTACTTGGTTCTGCTGAATCAGGTCTGGTCTGTCAGTCTGTGTTCCTAGCTTTGTTTTGTTATCTTCCATATTGATCTGGGCTGTGATCCCTTCATAACATTTGTAGGATTTTGTCTTAGCTTTCTAACGACTCTAATTTCATTTAATTTGGAGACCCATAGCTCCGGTTATGTTTTAAAAACACAGCAAAGGTCCATGTTATTTTTATGCTGGAAATTTTCTAAGTTAAGTCATTTTGTTTAAGTATGAGAATTTTTATGAATTACTTAAGTTTAAATTAAGTTTTTATTATGAGAAGACTAAAGAAAATGAATTTTATGAGAAATGTTTTTGGGCTCTAATATACTTGGTGTGAATTTGATGCATGATTTGATTTTATTATGTATGATGAGCATGCTCGGCATTTGATACCATTATGATAAGAAGCTATGATCATATGCTAGGCACGTGGGTGTCTTATGTTAGGGCGGACGAGCTCTATATGTTATGAAAAGGTTGGCAACCTAAGGCCATTATGAATAAGCTATGAAAACTTATCTGCTTCTTTTTCTCCTAAGTGTATGTGAGCCCTTATACAATATTTTTAAGGAAGTGAAATAAATGAGATCACATTATATTAATAACTCTTAATTTACCACAACTTATTTATGATATCAAATGAATTTCTAAAGCATGATGTGTTGGTGTGCATATGTACTGCATGTTCAAATTTAATGATTTTATGTATATAAATGATTGTTTTTAAGTATGTTGTCATCACAACATTGGTTTGTTGTGTTTTATGAGCACCACTGAGTTTTATACTCAGCGCGTTGATTTTATCACGCGCAGGTTGGAGATTGTGCTTACTGCTTAAAGACCTGAAGAGTAGCATCAGAGTTGAAGAGATCTTTTGGTAGTTGATTAGTATTTTATGTAACTAAAAATTATGGCATGTATAAGTATTACATTTTTGGAGATTGTATTATTTCATTTATAACTTAAGCATGTTATTGTAAATTATTTTGGTGTATATATATTGGGAGATAAACTTGGACTTATTTAATGGTTAGAACATTAGAAGTTGATATATTTAAATGAATGTATTGAAGTGATGAATATTATAATGTTATTGAGGAACTATGGAGTTATGAAATTATAGAAGTGCTATTGTGTTGTTATTGGAGTTTGATGGGGTTTGGAGTTTGAATTTGGGAGTGCTTTGTATTCATATGTTTGGCAACTTCTATTTTTAGGGGAAACTCTAGCAGTTTTTCTGTAGGATTCTCCCAAATCATTTTCAAAACAGAATACTATTACTTGCTAAACTTGTGAATACTAAGTCACTTCTAATTCATAATATGATTGTTTGATTTATATGTAGGTTAGGACGGTGCCTCCGGCACCGAATGTGGCATCCACCGTCGGGTCTTTCGGGATCGGGCGGCGGGTGTTACATTTAGTGGTATCAGAGCATAGGTTTAGGCGGTTCTCGGACTATATGCATATATAGGCATTTATCTATTTTGAAGTGAGAGTATGAGTAATTTAAGTTAAATACATGCCATATAGATTTGGTTTGGAACTTCTCTCTGATGCGAACCTTTTGGTCTTTGTAGGAGTTGAGTGATGTCTCAACATCTGTCAGATGAGGAGGTGGATAGTTATGTCCCTCCTATTGGTGGTATTCCTG
This sequence comes from Jatropha curcas, assembly GCF_041381405.1. Taxonomy (NCBI): domain Eukaryota; kingdom Viridiplantae; phylum Streptophyta; class Magnoliopsida; order Malpighiales; family Euphorbiaceae; genus Jatropha; species Jatropha curcas. The sequence continues at coordinate 22,131,509 of NC_143160.1, read as the reverse complement.
TTGGTGATGCCACTAGTGGTGCTGTGGGTTCTGATGCAGAGCACGCCTCGAGGGTGGGGCAAGCTGCTGCAGGTCCTGCTGGGCCTAATCAGGAAACATTTGTTCAGCAGTTAGTTGCTGCTTTGAGGCAGGCAGCAGGAGCTGTTCCCCAGGCTCCAGTTGCTCCAGCCCCTGTTCCAGTTCGTCCCCCTATTGAGAAACTGAGGAAATATGGAGCTGTTGAGTTTATGGGTAGAAAGGATGATGTGGCTTCTACAGCAGAGTATTGGCTCCAGTCTGTGGAGAGGATATTGGAGCAGATGCAGTGCTCACCTGTAGACAGTTTGGTTTGTGCCACTTCCTTATTGAGAGAGGAAGCTTACCAGTGGTGGGATACTGTATCACGGACAGTTAGTGCTGAGCAGAGGACTTGGGACTTCTTTCTTTCTGAGTTCAGACAGAAATATATTGGGGAGCTTTACAGTGACCAACGTAAAGCAGAGTTTTTAGCATTAAAACAGGGCAGCATGTCTGTGGCTGAATATGAGAGAGAGTTCATCCGATTGAGCAGGTATGCTACGGAGATGATTCCTACTGAGTCTGATAGATGCAAGCGCTTCAGGAAAGGCTTGCATGATGAATATCGCATGCATTTGGTTGCTCATCCTCATACATCATTGTCTTCCCTAGTGAAGGCAGCTTTAGAGCTTGAGGAAGTGAGGAATGAGCAGCAGGTTAGGAGGCAACGGAGTCAGCAGGGTCAACAAAAGAGGGTTCAGGGTATGGTATCTGGACAGACTTCTGGGGCTCAGTCTAGTAGTAAGAGGCACAGGGGTCCATCACAGACCTGGTCTAGACCTATTCAGAGACATGGACAGGGTACTCATGGCAGAGTAGCTCCACAGACCACATCTGTTGCTAGTGGTGGAGGTGCTACATGGATTGATATTCCGCCATGTCCTCAGTGTGGAAAGAAGCATCCCGGGGTTTGTAGGAGATTTTCTGGGGCATGCTTTCGATGTGGGTCTACAGAGCATTTGCTTCGAGACTGCCCTATGACTTTGGCTAGTGCAGCTCCTCAGGTAGGGAGGTCAGCTCCTTATGTTTCGAGAGGCAGGGGCAGAGGTCGTGGTGATACAGGAGGTACTGGGAGTCAGAGGCCAGTTTCAGAGACAGTGGAAAAACTTGAGTCCAGAGCACCTGCCAGAGCGTATGCTATCCGAACTAGGGAGGAGCAGGATGCCCCAGACGTTATCATTGGTACATTCTCTCTCTTTGATATTTCTGTATATGCTTTGATTGATCCTGGCTCTACTCATTCATATTTAGGCATACATGTGGGTAGATTGGGTAATATGCATGCTGATATGTTAGAGCATAGTATTGAAGTTACTAATCCCTTAGGTCATAGTGTCGTAGTTAATCGGGTGTATACAGATTGTCCATTGGTAATCTATGGCCATGTGTTTCTGGGAGATCTAATAGAGTTGCCTTTCTGGGAGTTTGATGTGATCTTGGGTATGGATTGGTTATCTAGACATGGAGTTATGATTGATTGTAGACTTAAGAGGATTACACTCCAGACTTCATCTAGTGAGGAGATTGTAGTTGTGGGTGAGAGGTCGGATTACCTCTCTAATGTTATTTCTGCTTCTACTGCTAGAAGATTGATCCAGCATGGTTGTGAGGCCTACTTAGCCTGTGTACTTGCTCCAGAGTCAGAATCTCTTAGTGTCCATTATATACCCACAGTATGTGATTTTCCGGATGTGTTTCCAGAGGAGTTGCCTGGTTACCTCCTGAGAGAGAGGTTGAATTTAGTATTGAGGTTATGCCTGGTACTGCACCGATATCCATTGCTCCATATCGGATGGCGCCTGCTGAGTTGAAAGAGTTGAAGATACAGATTCAGGAATTGCTTGATAAGGGGTTTATTCGTCCTAGTGTATCTCCGTGGGGTGCTCCAGTATTGTTTGTAAAGAAGAAGGATGGATCACTTAGATTGTGTATTGATTACAGACAACTTAACAAAGTTACTGTGAAGAATCGGTATCCATTGCCTCGGATAGATGATTTGTTTGATCAGTTGAGAGGAGCTAGTGTATTCTCGAAGATAGATCTGAGATCAGGTTATCATCAGCTAAGGGTGAAGGCATCAGATGTACCTAAGACTGCTTTCAGGACACGCTACGGTCACTATGAGTTCTTGGTAATGCCGTTTGGTTTGACTAACGCTCCTGCAGTGTTCATGGATTTGATGAACCGGATCTTTCATCCTTATTTAGATCAGTTTGTGGTTGTGTTCATTGATGACATCTTAGTATATTCTCGGACTAGAGAGGATCATGATCACCATTTGAGAATTGTACTTCAGATATTGAGAGAGAGACAGTTGTACGCTAAGCTGAGTAAGTGTGAATTCTGGTTGTCTGAGATTGCTTTCTTGGGTCACATTATTTCTATTGAGGGTATTAGAGGCAGTGCTTGAATGGAAGCCACCTAAGAATGTGACAGAGATTCGAAGTTTCTTAGGATTGGCTGGTTATTATAGAAGATTTGTCAATGGATTTTCTCTCATTGCGGCTCCTTTGACTAGGCTTCTTCAAAAAGATGTCAGATTCGAGTGGAATGATAAATGTCAGAATAGTTTTGCGAAGCTTAAGATGATGCTTACTGAGGCTCCAGTGTTGACACAGCCAGTTTCAGGTAAACCGTATGATGTGTATAGTGATGCTTCACATAATGGATTGGGTTGTGTGCTTATGCAGGAGGGCAAGGTAGTTGCTTACGCTTCTAGACAGCTTAAACCACACGAGAAGAACTACCCTACGCATGATTTGGAGTTAGCAGCTATAGTCTTCGCTTTGAAGATTTGGAGGCATTACTTGTATGGTGAGAAATGTCATCTGTATACGGATCATAAGAGTCTCAAGTATCTGCTTACTCAAAAGGAGCTTAATCTGAGACAGCACAGATGGTTAGAGCTACTTAAGGACTATGACTTCACCATTGATTACCATCCGGGTAAAGCTAATGTGGTAGCAGATGCACTTAGTAGGAAGTCCTTGGTTGCTTTACGTGCTATGAATACGCGATTATCTGTAGCTAGTAATGGTGCACTCGTGGCAGAGCTTATGATTAGACCTAGTCTACTTCAGCAGATTCGAGATGCACAGAAGGATGATGAGACAATTGCCTTATGGAAAGACCTAGTCAGAGATGGAAGGAAAAAGAGATTTATGATTAAAGATGACGACTGCTTGTACTTTGGGGATCGGATTTGTGTGCCTAAAATTTCAGAGCTGAGGAAGAGTATCTTAAAGGAAGCTCATAGTAGTCCCTATGCTATGCATCCTGGCGGTAATAAGATGTATCAGGATTTGAAATCACAGTATTGGTGGCCGGCGATGAAGAGGGATATCACAGATTATGTGTCGAGGTGTTTGACGTGCCAGCAAGTGAAAGCAGAGCATCAGTTTCCTTCTGGTTTGTTACACCCTACTTCTATTCCAGAGTGGAAATGGGATAAGGTTACTATGGATTTTGTTACTGGATTGCCTTTAACTCCTAAAAAGAAAGATGCTGTATGGGTAATAGTTGACATATTAACTAAGTCAGCACACTTTCTTCCTGTTAGGACCGACTTCACCATGGAGCAATATGCAGAGCTGTATATAGATGAGATAGTGAGATTACATGGGGTTCCTTCTTCCATCATTTCAGATAGAGATCCGAGATTTACTTCTAGATTTTGGAAGAAGCTACATGAGGCCCTGGGTACTAAGCTGAATTTCAGCACAGCTTTTCATCCTCAGACAGATGGTCAGTCAGAGCGGGTTATTCAGATTTTGGAGGATATGTTAAGAGCTTGTGCTATTGAGTTTGAGGGCAGTTGGGAGAAGTACATTCGACTTGTAGAATTTGCCTACAATAACAGTTATCAATCGAGTATTCAGATGGCCCCTTTTGAAGCACTATATGGTAGGAGATGTAGGACTCCACTGTGTTGGTCAGAATTGAGTGAGGGCAAGATGGTAGGTCCAGATTTGATTCGGGATACAGAGGAAAAGGTCAGAATTATCAGAGATAGATTGAAAGCAGCTTCAGATCGTCAAAAATCTTATGCGGATTTGAAGAGGAAGGATATAGAGTATGCAGTGGGAGATAAGGTTTTCCTTAAGGTATCTTCGTGGAAAAAGATATTACGATTTGGAAGAAAGGGTAAGCTTAGTCCTAGGTTCATTGGTCCATATGAGATCATTGAGCGTGTGGGTCCATTAGCCTATAGACTAGCTTTACCACCAGACTTGGATAGGATACATAATGTTTTCCACGTATCTATGTTGAGGAGGTATCGGTCCGACCCATCACATGTAATATCAGTGGAATCTGTGACTATAGAGCCAGATTTAACTTATGAGGAAGAGCCAGTGAGGATACTTGCTAGGGAAATTAAGGAACTAAGCAATAAGAGAATTCCATTGGTAAAGGTTCTTTGGAGAAACCATAAGACCGAAGAAGCTACCTGGGAAAGTGAAGAGATTATGAGACAACAACATCCTCAGTTGTTTAATTCAGGTGAATTTCGAGGACGAAATTCTTTAAGGGGGGGAGAACTGTAACGCCCCATTTTTTTTCCTGTGTTTTAATAGTAGTTTACCGGTCTGTGAATAGTACCACCGGTCCGGAAGTTGGTATTATTTTTGGTCCGAAAAATTACTATTTATGTTTTATATTTTATTTAACATTTTTGGAGCATGTATGCATGGTTTTTATGGGTAGAAAGTAAGTAAGGAATATTTTTGGAGAATTTAGATACTTAGTGAATAGTGAATTATGGTGTTATATTAAGTAAGGAAATTTGAGCAATTATTTTTTTTATGGAGGAAAATTGAGGAATTATTTTTATGGAATAAATTAGAGACTTTTGTAGAGATAAATAATATTTTGAAGGAATTTAATTGGAGAATATTTGGAGAGAAGACCAAAATACCCTCCAATTTGGAGAAAAGACCAAAATACCCCCTTAATTGCTTTAATAAAGCAACTATCAATTATTGAGCACCAACTTTTGCCTTCTTCTTCTCCATACACGTTTCCTTCTTCTCCTTCTTCTTCTTCTTCTTCTTCTTCATTTTCTTCAATTCTTACTTAGTAAACACCCATCCAACTTGATTTAAGGCATAAATCTTAGAGAGTGAAGCTAGAGAAGTAATCTTTGGTGACTAATTTCAAGGAATTTGGTGATTTTCCTACTTGGGTCAAGTAAGTGATTTTATGATAAGTGAATTATTTTTGGATTTAGAGTTGTCTTTTAGCATATACATGCTTAATCATGCTCCACTTACTTCTTTTCTTTGTTTGATTTTGAGTTTCTTCCATGTAGAGGGTGGAGAGCCTTCTAATAAGGATAAAGGCAAGACCAAAGCTTGAGAAGCTTTGATTAAAGCTTGTTAAAGCTTGTTTTGAAGGTTAGAGTTCATAAACACACTTACCTTACTCAAATTTTGATTTTGTGCCTTTATGCTATTATGTGTATATTTTGAGATTTTGTATGAAATGATTGGTTTGTTGAATTTTGGTTGCCATTACATGCTCTTGGATGATGTTTGATGAGTATTTATGTTGTGGTAGACATTTCTACCTTGTATCTTTGTGGTTCATGTTCCTTTCATGGCTCAAGTAAACTGAGTTTGGGAAAAAATGAGATTTTGAGTGAGATTTAGGACCATTTTTCGGTCCTTTCTAGTTTCCATTTGTGTCTGCGTCCTTCCTAAAAGTTGTAGGTCTATCTCTTAGCTTTCCAACCCATCCTCTTGTGTCCAATTTGGAGATATATAACTCAACTTATGGCTGAAACACCCAAACTGACTCTGTTTGTGTCGGGCCACATGCATCACTGACTTTAGTGCCCATTTTGAGCGCTATAATGACAAGATTAGGTTCTGAGTTCTTCATAAAAGTTGTTGCCCTGTGTCTTGAGAATTCTCTCGTTCTGGATTGGTTTAATTTTAGTGTGGGGTTTAGTAGGAATTCAAGAAACAATGTACTTGGTTCTGCTGAATTAGGTCTGGTCTGTCAGTCTGTGTTCCTAGCTTTGTTTTGTTATCTTCCATATTGATCTGGGCTGTGATCCCTTCATAACATTTGTAGGATTTTGTCTTAGATTTCTAACGACTCTAATTTCATTTAATTTGGAGACCCATAGCTCCGGTTATGTTTTAAAAACACAGCAAAGGTCCATGTTATTTTTATGCTGGAAATTTTCTAAGTTAAGTCATTTTGTTTAAGTATGAGAATTTTTATGAATTACTTAAGTTTAAATTAAGTTTTTATTATGAGAAGACTAAAGAAAATGAATTTTATGAGAAATGTTTTTGGGCTCTAATATACTTGGTGTGAATTTGATGCATGATTTGATTTTATTATGTATGATGAGCATGCTCGGCATTTGATACCATTATGATAAGAAGCTATGATCATATGCTAGGCACGTGGGTGTCTTATGTTAGGGCGGACGCGCTCTATATGTTATGAAAAGGTTGGCGACCTAAGGCCATTATGAATAAGCTATGAAAACTTATCTGCTTCTTTTTCTCCTAAGTGTATGTGAGCCCTTATACAATATTTTTAAGGAAGTGAAATAAATGAGATCACATTATGTTAATAACTCTTAATTTACCACAAATTATTTATGATATCAAATGAATTTCTAAAGCATGATGTGTTGGTGTGCATATGTACTGCATGTTCAAATTTAATGATTTTATCTATATAAATGATTGTTTTTAAGTATGTTGTCATCACAACATTGGTTTGTTGTGTTTTATGAGCACCACTGAGTTTTATACTCAGCGCGTTGATTTTATCACTCGCAGGTTGGAGATTGTGCTTGCTGCTTAAAGACCTGAAGAGTAGCATCAGAGTTGAAGAGATCTTTTGGTAGTTGATTAGTATTTTATGTAACTAAAAATTATGGCATGTATAAGTATTACATTTTTGGAGACTGTATTATTTCATTTATAACTTAAGCATGTTATTGTAAATTATTTTGGTGTATATATATTGGGAGATAAACTTGGACTTATTTAATGGTTAGAACATTAGAAGTTGATATATTTAAATGAATGTATTGAAGTGATGAATATTATAATGTTATTGAGGAACTATGGAGTTATGAAATTATAGAAGTGCTATTGTGTTGTTATTGGAGTTTGATGGGGTTTGGAGTTTGAATTTGGGAGTGCTTTGTATTCATATGTTTGGCAACTTCTATTTTTAGGGGAAACTCTTGCAGTTTTTCTGTAGGATTCTCCCAAATCATTTTCAAAACAAAATACTATTACTTGCTAAACTTGTGAATACTAAGTCACTTCTAATTCATAATATGATTGTTTGATTTATATGTAGGTTAGGACGGTGCCTCCGGCACCGAATGTGGCATCCACCGTCGGGTCTTTCAGGATCGGGCGACGGGTGTTACAGTAGCTGCTGAATTGCCGACTCTGGCTGATACAAGGTGGGTGCCTTGGGACAGGATTTCCATTCTCTGAACAGCTTGGATGGATGTAGTGCGCCGGTTTGGTGGCTTTGTTGATGTGGGTTGCTATTTGGCATTTTAAGGTGGGTGAATTGCACCATGGTGGTTGTCGACAGCTTCTACGGCTATCTATGCCAGTTGGCGGCGTTGTTGAAATGCTCCATTATGGGTGGTTGAGATCTTAAGGGCAGAGGAAATGCGCCATGGCAGTTGCTGGCGGCTATCTGCACTAGTTGGCGACTTTGTTGAAATGCTCCACTATAGGAGGTTGTCCTTTGGACGTGAAGGGCGGAGGAAATGCACCATGGTGGTTGTTAGCGGCTTCTATTACTATCTGCGCCAGTTGGCGACTTTGTTGAAATGCTCCACTGTAGAAGGTTATCCTTTGGACGTAAAGGGTAGAGGAGATGTGCCATGGTTGTTATTGGTGGCTTCTGCAGCTATCTGCGCCAGTTGGCAGCTTTGTTGAAATGCTCCACTATGGGAGGTTATCCTTTGGACATGAAGGGTGAAGGAAATGGGCCATGGTGGTTGTTGGTGACTTTTGCAGATGAGTGCTTTCCTTGAAGGGCTTAGGTGCACCACTTGGGATGCTTTGATTCTGAAATGCTCTAGGAGGTTGTCCTTTTGACGATGCCTTCTTTGAAGTGCTTTGGGTGCCTTGGGGGACTTTGGTTCTGAGATGCTCCACTTTGGGAGGTACCTACGAAGGCAAACTTTGCTGACAAGAAAATAGGGCTTTGGCCAATGGTTAGAGTTTGAAATTCTGTGATTAGGCCCAAAACAGCATACACGTGTGAAGCGTGATTTTGCATGAAAATGTATGAGTTTCCGTGAATTTGTGTGAATTTGTGAATTTGTGTGAATTTCTGTGGATTTTTGTGTGCTTGTGTGAATTTGTGTGAAATTTTGTTTTTGTGTGAATTTATTGAAAATTGTGTTGTGGCATGCAAAACGAGAAAACTTAACTATTGGAAGAGAAATTTTATTTATGAGCCGTGGTAATGCCCCTGCTTAGATGGTGAGTTGGGACAAGTTGCTGGCTAAGCATAAGAGCTATGTCGCAGCTGTTGAGCCGGAAATCCCAAACCGGGCCCCAATAAACCCATAAGCTTCACTTTTATTTCTTGACTAGCTATGTAGCCGGTGCCTATGAGGTTTTTGCTCAAGGTCCATTATTTGGAGAGGCTCCTTTACTTGGTGACCTAAATGACTCCAACAGTGGAGGCAAATTGGCCCGTACCTATGGGGCATTGTTTATTTTTTTTTAAGCTTCTTTTTATTTGGCTTTGCCCTTGTTTATTCTTAGGAGCTCTTTTATGGGTTTTGCCCCTATTTGAATTTTGATTCCCTCTTATTATGGGCTTTGCCCCAGTTTATTCTTCTATTATCTCTCAATGTGGGCTTACCCCAGTTTATTCTAAACTAATTCTTATTGTTAGGTTTGACCCAGTTTACTTTGAGAACTGTATTTATGGGCTCTGCCCCTATTTTTTCTCCAACTGCTTCTTATTGTAGGCTTTGTACCATTTTATTCTTGATTATTTCTTGTCGTGGGCTTGCCCCAGTTTATTCTTCTATTACCTCTCATTGTAGGCTTTGCCCCAACTTATTCTGAATTGCTTCTTATCATTAGCTTGCCCCAGTTTATTTTTTATCTTCCTCTTGTTATGGGCATTGCCCAGTTTATTTTACAACTACCTCTTGTTGTGGGCTTTACTCCGGCTTATTCTTCTGTTATGTCTTTTGTTCTGGGTTTTGCCCTAGTCTTATTCTTTGAAACTACTGTGGTGTGTTGTAATCCCACTATTTTCCGCAGGTCTAGGTAGAAAATACTAGGAGCTAGATCAGCTGTATGAAGCAGCGAAGGTGATATTTATGGAAGCTATTATTGAGGATGTCCTTGATCTTGTAAGTTTTAAAACAAAAATGCTATAAAGAAAACTATGCATGATATGCAAAGCTAATGCAGCGAGCTTGCATTGGTCACCATTTTATGGGTTGAGAGGCTTGTTCTGGTTATAGTGTCCGGCCAAGGAAGAGACATGAATAGCAGAGTGATGCTAGTGGCGTGCCGAGCTCGAGGAAGATTTTGATGACCCCCAATGATAAATTTAGACTTCTGTGGTTTATACTTTTTCTTTATTTCATAGGAACTTTGAGAATAATTTGACACATTAAATAAGGAGTCTATTGCTATTTTGGATAGGAGGTCAATTATTGACGAGATAATCACAGTGCCTCGGTTGGATGTTGATCCTACTTCATTGATCATTTCTTTGCTCAAGATTCCATTGACTGATGTCCCATCAAATGAACTGAGAATAGGCTTTTGGCCACTGTTGCCTTTATTAAAGCGGGAGCTTGGATCATTACGTCCATTTTGGTTACCACTTGTCTCATTCTGCATCATGAGCTAGTACTTTGCACTGATTGACATTGATGATTATTGTATTATCAGGTCTTTTCCTATTTATAGATCAGAGACGGAGCGGCTGTGCTCCATTTCTAATTATTCTCCCTTTGGCCCGGCTAGGAAAATGTCATCACAAAATTTTGACACTAATTTTGGTCAGGTGGGGAATCCACCCATTCTTTAGGTAAATATACCCCTAGTAAATCTCATATGCTCTAATATACCCCTAAGCCGTTCTTTCAGGTTTTCGGCAGAGCTTTTTTTCCTTTTTATTCTTTTATTTGCCCTAACTTTTGCCTATGTCTCCCTTTTCGGGTTTTCAACTTAGCGGGTTTTCTTTTATTTGCCTTTGTTATTTGCTCTAACTTTTGCCTAAGCTGCCCTTTTCGGGTTTTCGACTTAGCGAGCTTTCTTCTCTCTCTTTTTGTATTTTTACTCTAATTTTTGCTTAACCCCTTTTTGGTCTTTGAAGATTTTGTGGAGGGTCGGGCTGCAATTTTGCATATTATTAACACAGCAGATACTAGATGGATCCACCTATGTCGGTACATACAGCATGTCCCAGTATCTTCATACAAGCTCTGTGCTCCCCTTTGTGGGTTGACTATGGACGTGGCCTACTATCCGAGTCGTCTGACTTGGCAACACGGGTTTCAACAATCTGTTTCAGATTATTCCTGCTTTAGAGGAGGGTTGATTACCTAAAGACTCTTATCTCACTTTATTTCCAATTGGCACAGTTGTATCATTGTTCTTTCTCTTGATAAAGTTGATGCTTCATAGTACATATAGTAACGCTAGTGGCTACGTGCTGATACTGAGATTATACCATATGCAAGTGCTATAGTTGTACTAACTGTTTATTTATTGACAGGTCTAGGTGGATAGTTGCCTTGTTTCTCTATTTTTCAATTTCATGTACTAATCAAAAGATTAACAGTACTTTAATAAAGGATGCACAAGATGCTATGCATAATGATTTTACTTGAAATGTTTGAGATATTTCCTTTTATTCCATATCAACAATGTAAATTCACATCATTCGCATAATGACAAAAACTTAACACATCAAGCTTTAAAGTTAATAAAAACACAAAAGGTGAATTTTAATTAATTGGGCTTTGCCATAGACGTTTTGTCTTAAACATAAAAATTTCTTCAACATACCTAGGTTGACTGATATAGTAAGCTCAACAGCTTTATTGCAACTTTTGAGAACATTGTCTTGATCATGAATGGACCTTCCCAAATAAGCTTGAATCTTCCTTCTCGGGTCATGAATGTTTGGCCTCATCTGTTTCAAGACCAAATCTCCCACTCTCAGTAGTTTCAGATTGACTTCTTTTGTTGAAGTGTTTACCCATTCTCCTTTTATGCAACTGATCCATGAATCTGGCATCAAGCCTCTTTCCATCTAGGAGAGCTAATTCTTGATAATGGCTTTCAGCCCATTGACATTCTAAAATTCTAGATTCCATCATTATGCGCAAGGACCGCACTTCTATCTCAGCCAAAAGCATAGCCTCTATTCCATAAACCAGAGATAAGGAGTTGCCCCATTCACAGACTTGATGGTAGTCTTGTAACCCCATAAAGCATATGGCAATTCCATGGCCCAAACGTGACAATTCTTAGCCATTTTCCTCAAAATCTTCTTTTTCTCTTTTCTTTCTTTTTTTTCTTTCTTTTTTATTTTTCTTTCTTCTTTTCTTCTTCTTTTTTCCTTTTCTACCTTTTTCTCCCTTTTTTTCCTTTTTTTTGAGATATTCCTGCTTGTGGCTTCCACTGCCCATTCACCTATGGACGATCGGTGAAGACTTAAGATGTTCAATTCCATACTTTGCTAACAGCATTTTTACTTTTCCTTGAAACTAAATTTCATTATTTGTCACTGCATGATGGGGTATCCCATGTCTACAAATAAGGTTCTTCTCAATGAATTCAGCCATTTGTTCGATGTTGATGTTCTTGAAGGATTCCGTCTCAACCCATCTTGAGAAATATTCTACTACCACTACTATGAATTCAAGTCCATTAGAACCAGGTGGTGAGATTTTGCCCATGATGTCTATTCCCCAAGCTGCAAACGGCCATGGCAAAATAAAAGGATGTAATTCTGATGGTGGAATGTGACTTAGGTCTTCGTGAATTTCACACTTGAAGCACCTTTCATAAAAGAAATACAATCTCTTTCTATTATTAACCAGAAGAACCCTTTTCTAAGAATTTTCTTTGCTAAAACTTTTTCTAGCTACGTGGGTACCGCAAACCCCTACATGGATCTGTTCCATTATTTTCTCAACTTCCTTCATTGATACACATCTCAACAATACATCGTTCGGTATTCTCTTGTATAGCTGACTGTCTAAGATTGTGAACTACAATGCCAAGCGTTGTAAGGCTCATTTTTCATCTCTAGTAGCTGATTTGGGATAAATTCCTTTGGTTATCCACTGCAAGATATCGTGGAACCATGGCTGATCATCTTTTGGTGATGCTTCGTTTAGATCTCTACATTCTGACCCTGTCCATTCTTCATGGGATCTGCAACAATGTTGGCTAACCAATTAGGGTAGTGAACTACTTTTAGAAATCCAGTGTCAATCTGCTTGGCCACTCCTTTTTCGATCTTTTCGGCCCATTCCAATCTCAATCTTCTTTTCTTCTATTTCACTAGCTTGGCCTATGATACACTGGAATAGTGTGCTCAACTATTCACCAATGCTTGGCATGTCCTCGTAACTCCATGTGAAGGCTTCTTTCTTACCCATGAGCAGATTTTGAAGTTTCATGTTTAAGTCTTGCGTAGGTTTTGGCCCAATCAACAAATTCTATTTTGTATTAATATTAAATTCAAGCATGTGTGATGAGTTTATGTGAAAAATGTGCATGAGTTTATCTACTTTGATGAATGGAACCATCAGGAAAGATGTCAAACAAGTAACCAAAATTAAAATGCATTTTGTTGAATTTCAGAGAAATCATTTACAATCAATATCAAAATTTAGTCACTTTAGTAAAAGGGGATCCAGCCTCCTCAAAGCTCTCCTTTATGATAAATCTTATTGCCAATCTGAAATGCAAGATAACACCCTCCTCAATGCCCACCTTTTTATTCTCATAATTGACTTCTTTATTGGGGGTGACTCCCTCTCGCTCAGCTCCTTTCAACCCCTCGATTTTTCTTCTTTCTCTTTTTTCTTCTGTTTTTTCTTTTCTTTTTCTCTCTCTTTTTTTTTGTTTTTGTTTTTGTTTTTGTTTTTCTTTTCTTGTTTAATTCTTCTCTTTATTTTTACCCTTGGCCTTAACGAACCAGAATTTTGAGCTTTGAGAGCTTTGACTTCTTATGCGAGCTACGATGGCTGCGAGGTTAGACATGATCCATGTATGCATGAATGCATGGAAATGAAAATGTGACACAAAACGCAATCACACAACACAACATTATGAAAATGCAACTAATGTTATATTCTGTGATGATTCAGTTGCGACCGTTCAAAATGAAGATTGAAGAAGGGCTTCTGAGAATTGCAAGAATCAAAACGTATCTTATTTTGTAGGCAAATATTTGGAATGTCCCCTTTTGCTTATTTTATTTTTTATATATATATTTTTTTTTGAATCCCTTTCTTTTTGCCAAAAATAGTAATGACGTTTGAGCACGGTCTTTAATTTATATACAATCGAGATTTTTTTCCTTTTTGATTTTTTTTTATTTTCTAGGGACATGGAAAATATTTGGCTAAAAATAGATAACTTCATATATTGCTCCAAAGGTTGACTTCTTACAATAACTCCTTTTGGCTCTGTCTAGGCATTTATACTCTTTTTTTATTTTTACTCAAGCCTAAGACCTTTGATATGGCCTAGCATCCTTTAATGCCCTAATTCTGCAAGGCAGTTTGCGCATGAAGGTGAATTCATCTCCACACCTTAGAAGAGTGCTTGCTTGATTTCAAGCGAAAGTTGATGAGCCTCTTCTAGGGTTCTTCATATATCGGTGTTTGAACCGGAGGAGCTTCCTTTTTAGGTACTTGAGTTTTGGCCTCAAATAGGAATGTTAACCTTGGAGAGAGCTCTTTCGACTCGTTTTGATTCTCGCACTTCTCTTAAGTGTTTCCTTCTTCGTCATTTTGAAGGTCGAGATTGAGCCATGATAGAATATTCCTATATGGCTACAATAAGACAAGTTAAGTGATGCATGAGGAAAACACAACCCAATCATAGCATAATTATATACAAACAAATGGGGAACGGGAGTTGGGAAATGCATGATTTCCACCCTTATATCTCCCACACACGATTTATGGTCAAAGGTCTTTCTAAAACCCTAGGACATATTGGTTGGGCCCATAAACTATCATGGGGTTTTGGATCGATGCCTCTTGCATTTATTGGATGAATGAACAATCATAAATTATTATGGTAATCCTAAAGCAAGGAACTAGAGTCAACTATATGAGCTTTGGTCGGGTTTATTAAGTCTTGAGTTTCCATAAGCGAGAATTGGTTGTTTCCTCCCATTTTTCTTTGAGTCTAAACAAATGGTGATAACGGATTGTTCCAATTTCTTTTGATATATCAAAAGGTACTTGACTTATGGGTGGTGTATATTAGTGGTAGATCCCAACAATCGAGTAGAGTGAAAGGATCGCAACCCCCAATATCACCTTTAGGGTTTAGGGTAGAAAAGAGATTGAGAAGAGATAAAATGCATGTATGAAATTTATAAGTACAAAAAGTAAACACAATTTAAAGTTAATAGCATTATTAAAGATTGTGAATAAGTGAACAATTTTGAGTCAACTCTCTACTTGAACCCAAAATCGAAAACCAGATATTCTGGGTTCAATCCCCATCGGAGTCGCCAGGCTGAGGACACGAGATTATTTTTCCTTGATTTTTTTCTAAAAATATGGAAAGAATCGATTCAGAACTGTTGACGCGTGTTTTTTATGCCTCCACCTGACCCAATGATGATATGAGGACAAGGGACGGGGTATCACGATAAATCAGGAGTGGTTGAACCAAAAATAGAATCAAACCGCCCAAAAGGAGCCTGACCCTTGTTAGGGCTGCGTCACGCAGCTAGTACCTGCGTGACGGCACTCTTAGCTGCGTCACGCAGCTCTAACAGGACTGACACCTCTGGCGCGCGCCCATGCAACGGCCTGCACTGTTTGTATGGATACGCGGCAACTGTACGAAAAGTAAGTCGCGTCACGCAGGTTTACGGGTGCGTTACGCAGCTTCTACCCGCGTGACGCGACTGCCCTGTTGCCCTAGCCATATAAATACAGCATTTTACAGTAAAAACGGGACCCTTTTTTTTAGACTTTGGATTTTCTCTCATTTTTCTCTAAAAAAACCTAAAGATCTAAACTGAGTTTTTGATAAAAAAAACGACTAGGGTTTCTTCCCCAAGAACTCAAGTGAGTAAACTTGAGGAAGATCAAGCCTCTAACAGTTTATTTTTGGAATCAAAAGGCATAAAAAATATAGTGAGAGAAAAAGAGAGAAAAGAAAGAAAAGATCAAAACGTTTTGCTTTGTGAAAATCTCGATATCACATTCCTGGAATCATGAAACAACGTCCTTAAGCCCATCTTGGCGCATGCAATCCTCGAATCCGAGGGCAAGGTAACCATTCTAAACATTATCTTTCATTTCTAGCATTTTATTCCTTAAAATCTCATTTTTCAAGTGGTTGATTAGTTTGGTATTGGTTAAAGGTCGTTTTGCCCATTTTTGAGTATTTCTGAGTTGTATTAAATCACTGTTAACAAGAAAGAAACGTAAAAAGGATAGTTTGAAAGGTAGTTGCGGACCAGAGCAGCCGCGTCACGCAGCTACTACCTGCGTGACGCGGCCGTTCATGTCCAAAAGTCTTTGATTTGGACTGGACCACCTGCGTGATGCAGCTATTCGTATACCCAGAATATTATTATTCTCGTATTCATATTTAATGTGATATTTTGGATAAACAATCACTAAAATGGAGAATTTTAATAAGTCGCAAATAGTTCCGTCATGCAGCTAGGAGTTCCGTCATGCGACTGTTCTTCATAGAACAGCTGCGTGACGCGATTGTATCAATTTCCAGTAATATTATAAGAGTTGCGCCACGCGACTGTTCTTCATAGAACACCCGCGTGACGCGACTGTTCTAAAGTTCTATAATCAATAAGAACACCCGCGTGACGCCACTGTTCTTTATGGAGCAGCTGCGTGACGCGACTGTCCTAAAATTCCAGAATAATTCCCTTGTTTCGTTTTAATTTCATGTTACTAAGTAGACTTTAATCTTAATTCAGAAAATGATCAATTATGGGCAAACTAAGTTTTAATCAAACCAGATCAATTAATTATCAACGATTATGAGAATTTTTTAGGATTTATTTCTTATTGTTTATTATTAATTATATTGTCAAATTCGGTTTGTGGCCCGCCTTTAACCATAAGGCAAGAGCGGGTCTTTTATTTTATTTGATATATATTATGGATGGATGGTGGATGATATGATTTATCTGTGATGAATGCAATGAATGAATCTAATTGGGACGGTTAATTAATTTTCCACATAGGAACTCGGTTCGATTTATTCGGGTTTGGGTTTAAATAATTGGCTTTTCTAAAATAAAATCAAATTAGAAATCGTAGGTTAAAAGAGGCCGGTTTTTCCGGGCGTCGGCTTCCAACGGGCCGACGTACCTAATTCCCTTACCTAGAATCGTACCTGGTACGCCTGACCAGTATTATTTCAAAATAAAAGGCCTTGAATAAAATGGGTTAAAATGGAGTCACTTTTACAAAATAAAATCAAAACGGTCCCATTGCCGAAATAATGGGTGGCGACTATAAACGATTTATAAGACCGATTTATCGGCATCGCATATCAAAAAAAGGTTTTATCACTTTCTTAAAATATTTAAGTACACCAAATAAAACCACGATTTTCTCCGGGGGAAAACAATTTGGCGACTCTGCTGGGGATTTTGCACCCACTAATCCCCGGTTGTTTTTAATAAACAAATTAGTGGTTGCAATTAGGAATTGACTCTAAAAGCCTATTATTTCTAAATAAAATTGGTTAGAAAAAGCCGATGGAAAATTTTTAATCGTCCGTATATGTTTAAATTGCTTTCCTTTTTCTTTCTAGGATTTTTGCATTCATACCGCATTTTTCTCTTTTCACCTCATTCTACCCATACTACCCTTCGGTACTGGTGTTAAGTTTGACGGTGGATCTAGCCTAAACCATGCGTTTTAGGTGCATCCATTCGAGAATTAACATTACTACCAACCGCAAGCCTAGTACCTTAAAGGTGCGTCAAAAGGAGTAGGCCCAACAACGCCCGAATCCTGTTTGCGGAACCCAGACTTTGTTAAAGCCCAATAAGACTAAAGCCAATGCATATAGTTGACAGCCTTAGTTACTTCCCCTAAGGTGCACCCAATTCTGTTTGCTGTTACTATGCCGCATTCATTTCCGAGAGTTGATATCGTCAATCTCAAAATCCCCTGTTGGTTGTCGAGATTTGACCAATTCCTAGGAAACAGATGTCAGAATTTTATACCAACGGAATCCGTGTGTGGGAGAAATAAGGTTGGAAGGCATGCATTTCCCAACTCCCGTTCCCCTGTATGTTATAAATTGTACATATGTTGTGACATTCATGCATCATGTAACACTTTTCTTTTCAGCCATGCATAATAAGAGCTAATGTTCGGTATGGACATTTGACCTTGATCTTGAGACTGGACCTCAAATTCGTTTTGAATAATATAATGCAATCACTTATAGTGAATCAATACCCAAAAGAAAAGGGAGTTATAAGGGGGTTGCGATTCCTTTGTATTGCCACATTTCTCGCATTATCTGAAAATAAGTGAGCAAGAGATTACAAAATTTGTAACAAAACAAAACGAGATCCTGCTTGGGACCATATGTTCTAAGGCAAAAAGTAAGGATACAAAAATAAAAAAAAAAGTAAAAATAAGAAAAATCCCGCTTGGAGATTCTTCCATTCCAAGGCAAAAATTAAGGACACAAAAAAAATAAAATAAAATATCCCGCTTGGAAATTCTTTCATTCCAAGGCAAAAATTAGGGACTTGAGTGAAAATAGTTGACCGTAAAATCCAAAAGGAACGGTCAACGACAGATAATGTCAGAAATGTTTGAATACAAAATAAGTTATTATCATATTATTCACACCGAATTTTTGATTCCAGTCGTCGAAATCGAGATCTTATTTCCACACCGATCTTTAGCACATTAGAAATGCATTTCTCATCCTATGTGCTTTCATTTTCTCATGCATACATACAGGACCCATTTTAACTCAGATGTTTATATCTATCAGTCAGAATTGATCCTTCCCGGGAAATCACCTCGAGAGTTTGGCACCGACGCCCTGGTCAACGTTTGGTCAGAGTATCCCAATCCCCGAGCCTGCTCCGTTTAGTCCTGTGATTCATTCAAGTTCTTCGGATTCAATTTCTGATTCATATTTGGTTGGGATGGCTGATAACACTGTGAATGAGACGGGTTTCTCTCCAGCCCAGATAAGGACCATTTCTGAAATAATAGCTGCTGCTCTTGCTCAAGATAGAGCCCAGAACCAAGTGCCGCCTACTTCAAGTAATCAGCCTATAGTGGAGGGAAGAGAGGCTCCAGAACACACCTTGGGTAGTCAAGCATCAGCTGATAATGCTAGTCCGACTGAGAATGAGCTGATTAAGCAAATAGCAGAACTAAAAGACAAGGTGGAGAGGATATCTGTTTCGAAAGAAAAAGATCCAGTCATCAATTTTCATGTGACAGAGTATGTCTTGAAGCCCACAAATTCTACTTCTTCGAAGCATACCCTGTTCGCGGAGAATGATGACCCGAGGTCCCATTTGTCGGAGTCCATCCGTGTTGCTCAGATGAACCGATACAACAAAGAGAAGAAGAAGAGTCGAGGGTTCGGTAATTACCGGTCTTCCCACAGAGATAGTAACAGAAACGTTGGTCATGTAGTTAGAAATCAGTCAGGGAGTAGCAACTCAGTGGAGGCTGTTAAAGAGAAAAGAAAAAGGGAGTTCACTGATTTGGGCAGGCCTTTAAGCACAGTCATGGAATCATGCATCGAAAATGGCGTATTGTCAAAATTGCCAATTAATCCATCCAGGCCTATTTTGGGTAGGTCTGTTGATCAAGAATGTGAATATCATCAGTGCAAGGGCCACTCTACTGATAATTGTGTCAAGCTCAAACATGACATCCAAGACTTGATAGATAGCGGGAAGATCACCCAGCCTCCTGAGCATAGCAAGTCAACACCCGGAAACCATTAGAGTTAATGAATTGAACAAGCTCTTAATCTTTCTTTTTGTTTTTCTGAATATTGCTTTAAGAACAATTTGAATGAACTTCATCTACTATTTCAATCAATGGGAATGAATTTTGATTACTTGTTTTCTTACTTCTCCTGATTGTTATGTTCATGGCATTGATTATACCACACGCATATTTGGCATAAATGCATTGCATCATTTTGTATTTAACCTAAGCACCGCCCAAAATCTCCAAAAAATAATCGAAATCGGAACAGACTTTAAGCTTGAGCTCGAAAATGATTTCCAAGAACGTCTACAGTTATGCTGATATACCAGGGGATCAATAAGCCGATTACAGGACATGTCGTCCCTACTGATTCAAATATCAAGCCAGTAAAGCGGAAAAGGAGACGAGTCAAACTAGAAGCGGCAAAACAAGATGAAGGCTGTGGTTCAGAAAGAGCTAGATGCAAGTTTCTAGGAAGGTAGTGCATTACCCTGAGTGGTCAGCGAACATAGTCCCTATGCTCAAGAAAGGGGGAGACTAACAACCTGTGTCGACTACAGCCTCGCCCAAAGATGACTTCCCTCTTCCACATATCGATGTCCTGAGTAACAGTGCTGTAGGAATGGCATGTTATCAAAAAAAAAAAAAAAAGAGAATGATTGCTTGTTTCTACAGTAAGCGAGTACATCCATGGACTTTGAAAAATGGAGATTCAGTGCTGATCATACTGTTAGACCACGAATCCCAGAGTCACCCTAGAGGGAAATTCAGACCCAATTGGCATGGACCATTCAAAATCCAGAAGCTGTTGGATAAGGGTGCCGCTGAATTGGTCACTTCGGAAGGGAAGCCTGTCAATCGGATTGTCAGTCAGGATCAAATGAAGAGATTCAATGTCTGAAATGATGATTTCGATTAAAAAAAAGGGCTAAGTTGAAAACCCGAAAGGGCGGCTTAGGCGAGATATGAGCTCGCTAGGTTGAAAACCCGAAAGGGCGGCCTAGGCAAAAGTTAGAGCATAATAAAAAATAATAATAAAAAAAATGATAATAATAAAAATAAAGATTTTTGAGATTAACGCATGGTGCTTAGTTTAAATGCGAAATCTATGCCATGCATTTGTGACATGCTTGCAACTGGTTGCTCAATGTCATCAACCTGATTAGAAGGAGAATAGGCAAATGAGTAGTTAGAATGAATAACCATTGTATTGAAATAATTTCTCTTCGCTTCTGTATAATGTTGAAAGAAGTAAGAGCAATAAAGAGCTTGATTCTCAAATTCTTGTTCCCTTTTGTTTCTGGGGCATGATCGTCGATTACGAGACATTCCTCTCTGCCTATGTGGTCAGCATTTGCTCATTTGTTTTGAAGATGTTTAGCTGTTGATCCTGCCCGGGTATTGGATTCTCTTAGACAGCGATCAGAAGGTCAAGTGCCATTTTCTCGGCGATTTCCTTGGAAAGATCAATAAAACCATGGATAAAACCTTAGTACTCATGTAGGTTCATGCATACATAAAGAAGTTGCATATGTTGTTTTTGTTTGATCTGTGCAGGTAATAAATAGTCATACCATTCTTGTTCTCCCCAAGCGTAAGCTTCTGTATTTATATCAAATAATTCATTTTTATGAGCATTTCTTTATTAACCCAAGGGCAGGAGGCCCGAATAACTAACACGACAAATAATTTTGAAAGAAAAGTTTTGTTGTCTGGTGTTATCCATGTGTGCAGGAATTAATAAAGGCAGAATCAGCAAATTCATTGATTCAAAGAAAGCAGATACATGAAATAGGAGCTCAAAGCTCGAGCTCAAAAGAAGACAGAGAAAGCAATAACAACATTTATTTCAGTAAGGGCTACCATCAGACACCAATCCTTGCAGAACTTAAAATCATCATGGGGTAAAAAACCAGTTCACATACTCGGGTGTCACAGTGTCCTGCATCACTCCTTCACCTAGGTACCTGGTGTTTCGGCTTCGCCAGCGGTTAGCTAAATTGGTCAGCAGATGCAGTGTCATTAGACCGCTCTCAAAGTTATGGATCCTGGGAACACGCTGAATTGTTCCATATTGACGGCTGATCCTGTCGGGAAAATAGGCCATGGAACGGTCTAGACTGGCGTACAACACGTAATTGAGGTTCATGCTTCCAGTAGTGACCAGTCTAATCCTCCACCAAGGACAAGTCCATCGAATGGTCAGGTTATCCCCAAAGTCGAAATGTCCTCGAGTCCGAGACCGAAAGTTGGCAGGACCGTAGGCTGGAATTAAGCGAGCTGGAACCGGGGGAATTAGGCTTAACTTGTCTAGAGCCCAGGCTTGCAGCAACATTGGACAACCACGATGATGAACATTGAAGTTGGTGATGTGAAGGGCAATATCCCTAACCCAGCACATCGTTTCCCCCATGATCATCATGAAGACGGTACGATGATACAGTTGCATGTCACGAACAACTGTCAGAAGACGGAAGTCTCCAACTCCGGGTTGACGGTTCTTCATGACATACACATTTAACAGCAAGAAGCAACAAGCTTGAATCCAAGAGGGATCTAGATCCATGGCTAGAACCTTACTTAGAAAAGGCTCTAAAGGAAGACCTTGATCCGTGTTTATGCCGTCAGGAAGGTAAATTGGGCATAGGGCTGCAATTTCGGCTAGATCATATCTGGGTCCTGGGGGCAAAGCTGGAGTTTCATTTTGTGCAGGATGATGGTCCATCACAGTGCACATTTCCTCATAGGTCGGAGTTATTTCAGCGTCTTCAAACCGGAAAACCATGGTGTTAGGATTGAAGTGCGTAACGAGCCAAGACAAGAAGCCATGGTTGGGTTTTAGGTCTTTGAAATATTTCAACCAGGCAAGTTGGTCCATAGGGGGAATCTGCCATAAGTCGTCAGGGATGGATTGGACGAAGGATGAAACTTGGTTCCTGAAAGCCATGGAAAAGGATTGTCTAAGGAATGGATTTGTTTTGAATGCTGGGTGTGAAGAGGCCGTAAAAGGAAGCCTTCATTTATAGAAGTGTAAAGGGTTTCATGAACGAAGCACCATCATTATCAGACCTGATATTTATCGTCAATAGTGGTTGGAAGAGCATTTATGCATAGGTCGCTCCAGTTGGTGGACATTTATGCCTGCGTTAATAAGAAGGACGGTTTGTACAATAAGGAAGTTGAGCCTTTATGATCGCATTAACCGAGAAAGGATGGTTGAGCCATTACGTCCGCATTAACCAAGTGGACCGCCCTGTCAGGTAAGTACTACGATCCAATTCTGTTTTTAATCAATTTTTGTCGTGCTTCACTTTAAGTTCCTTATTTTGTCCTTTATTTCATTTCATTCCATTTATTCATTTACAATAAATTGGTTCATTGATCACTAACGAGGTAGACCACTCTTGTGAATAAGTGGGACCCTGCTATTTTGTGTTTTTGTGTTTATATTTTGTTTTTGCAGGAATAAAATCTCACAAGTTGTAAGAAATACACGTATAAACGATACTGTAATAAAAGCAAATATACTATAAAAATGTAAAATAATGTTATAAAATTAATAAAACTGTACATATAATCCTACAAACTACAAAAATGTTTCAAAAATGGTCAAAAAAAAAAAGGAGCCTGGCTAGCGACGCCTCCGGCTCGGACCAGCAGCTGCCTGAGGGGGTGGAGATGGCGGTGCGTCATCGGATGAGGAACCATCATCATCCTCTCCGGAGAAGTCTAGCGGAATCCCCTCCACCTCTAACCTTCTCCGAAGTCGATCCACCTCCAGCTGGAATTGGGCAACGGCGCTGGATTGGTGAGACTGCTGCCTCCGTAACCTCCCAATCTCCAAATCCTGTAAGAGCAGAAATATGTAAGAAGGGTATGCAAACAAAAGAAGAAGAAAGTAACGCATATAAGACACATACCCTCTCGTCGCGGTCAGCGTAGAGTCGAGCGATGTAAGACCAGGCGAAGCCAAACCGCTGGCACACCTCCTGATACCTCTGAGCAGGCACCTGCAAGCACAGAAAAGAACATTTGGTGCAATTGCTAAATGAAATGGTTAGAAGAAACTTACTTATAAGTAAGCGCTGGGCCCAAGCCCACCTCTCTAAATCCAAAAGAAGGAGGGGCCCATCGACAACCCTCAAGCCCAAAGGAAGGGCCCATCACACTCGTTAAGCCCACAAGGCCCAAATGGTCCGCTTAAAGCCCATAGTGACCCGTTCAAGCAATTTGACGTCGATATGCAGTTCGTACACTTCAGCGATTTTGTCTACTCACCGCACAGGGGGCAGGAGCATCAAATTGCCCAAATTACCCTCAGGTAAGTTTTCTCTCAAACACTGCATCAGGAAGGGTATACCTGAAAATTCAGGCTTAAAATTCTTCTGGCCTAAAATTTTTTGCAAACCTTTCAAACCAAATTTTGATAATAAACATTGAAGGTCTGCCTAAGAAGATGATACTTTTGGTCCTAAGTCGGAATTTCGGACTGGGGGCAAAAGTATAATCTTTTGCCCTGATGCAAACTTTTGAAATTTATAATTATTGCATGGGAGCATATGATGTCCCAACATTCTTCTAACAAAAAGGCAAGGTCTGTTTGTACACAGATATTGCTCTTTTTCTATTGAACAATTTTTCAGGTCAACCGATGATGGTTTTTCGAAGCCGATAAATCCCACCAAGCAGTGATGATGTATTGCGAAGCTGTTTGGGTTCTTTTCTCGATTAGTGATGATGTATTGCGAAGCTGATCGAGTCAATCCTTTTCCTGATTAGTGATGATGTATTGCGAAGCTGATCAGGACAATCTCAAATCCCACCAAGCAATGATGATGTATTGCGAAGCTGTTTGGGTTCTTTTCTCGATTAGTGATGGTGTATTGCGAAGCTGATCGAGTCAATCCTTTTCCTGATTAGTGATGGTGTTGTTGCGAAGCTAATCAGGCCAATTTTAATTCTCCCACCGAACAGTGATGGTGTATTGCGAAGCTGTTTGGATTATTTTTCTCGATTAGTGATGGTGTTGTTGCGAAGCTAATCGAGTCAACTCTCTTACTGATTAGTGATGGTGTTGTTGCGAAGCTAATCAGGCCAATTTCAATTCTCCCACTGAACAGTGATGTTGTATTGCGAAGTTGTTTGGATTATTTTTCTCGATTAGTGATGGTCTTGTTGCGAAGCTAATCGAGTCAACTCTCTTACTGATTAGTGATGGTGTTGTTGCGAAGCTAATCAGGCCAATTTCAATTCTCCCACCGAACAGTGATGGTGTATTGCGAAGCTGTTTGGATTATTTTTCTCGATTAGTGATGGTGTTGTTGCGAAGCTGATCGAGTCAACTCTCTTACTGATTAGTGATGGTGTTGTTGCGAAGCTAATCAGGCCAATTTCAATTCTCCCACCGAACAGTGATGATGTTGTTGCGAAGCTAATCAGGCCAATTTTAATTCTCCCACCGAATAGTGATGGTGCATTGCGAAGCTATTTGGGTTCCCTTCCCGGTCAATGATGGTGTATTGCGAAGTTGACCAGGGCATACAAAATCCTTCGAGCCAATCAAGCCGAGCCTCGGAGATGTCTTCGAAGCCAATCAAATCGAGCTTTGGAGTTATTCACAAATCCAACTGGAGCCGACGAAAGCCGATCAAACCGAGCTGAGTAGGTGGCCAGATGATCTAGTCAATCCAACATCTTTCAAGCCGATCAAACAGGGCTTTGAGGATGGTTGCCAGACTGAAGGCGCGTCAGTAGACCACTTTAACATTAATCGTTTATACAATTAATGATAAAGTGGCGGGGCAAACTGTTGACGCGTGTTTTTTATGCCTCCACCTGACCCAATGATGATATGAGGACAAGGGATGGGGTATCACGATAAATCAGGAGTGGTTGAACCAAAAATAGAATCAAACCGCCCAAAGGAGCCTGACCCTTGTTAGGGCTGCGTCACGCAGCTAGTACCTGCGTGACGGCACTCTTAGCTGCGTCACGCAGCTCTAACAGGACTGACACCTCTGGCGCGCGCCCGTGCAACGGCCTACACTGTTTGTATGGATACGCGGCAACTGTACGAAAAGTAAGTCGCGTCACGCAGGTTTACGGGTGCGTTACGCAGCTTCTACCCGCGTGACGTGACTGCCCTGTTGCCCTAGCCATATAAATACAGCATTTTACAGTAAAAACGGGACCCTCTTTTTTAGACTTTGGATTTTCTCTCATTTTTCTCTAAAAAAACCTAAAGATCTAAACTAAGTTTTTGATAAAAAAAACGACTAGGGTTTCTTCCCCAAGAACTCAAGTGAGTAAACTTGAGGAAGATCAAGCCTCTAACAGTTTATTTTTGGAATCAAAAGGCATAAAAAATATAGTGAGAGAAAAAGAGAGAAAAGAAAGAAAAGATCAAAACGTTTTGCTTTGTGAAAATCTCGATATCACATTCCTGGAATCGTGAAACAACGTCCTTAAGTCCATCTTGGCGCATGCAATCCTCGAATCTGAGGGCAAGGTAACCATTCAAAACATTATCTTTCATTTCTAGCATTTTATTCCTTAAAATCTCATTTTCAAGTGGTTGATTAGTTTGGTATTGGTTAAAGGTCGTTTTGCCCATTTTTGAGTATTTCTGAGTTGTATTAAATCACTGTTAACAAGAAAGAAACGTAAAAAGGATAGTTTGAAAGGTAGTTGCGGACCAGAGCAACCGTGTCACGCAGCTACTACCTGCGTGACGCGGCCGTTCATGTCCAAAAGTCTTTGATTTGGACTGGACCACCTGCGTGACGCAGCTATTCGTATACCCAGAATATTATTATTCTCGTATTCATGTTTAATGTGATATTTTGGATAAACAATCACTAAAATGGAGAATTTTAATAAGTCGCAAATAGTTTCGTCACGCAGCTAGGAGTTCCGTCATGCGACTGTTCTTCATAGAACAGCTGCGTGACGCGACTGTATCAATTTCCAGTAATATTATAAGAGTTGCGCCACGCGACTGTTCTTCATAGAACACCCGCGTGACGCGACTGTTCTAAAGTTCTATAATCAATAAGAACACCCGCGTGACGCCACTGTTCTTCATGGAGCAGCTGCGTGATGCGACTGTCCTAAAATTCCAGAATAATTCCCTTGTTTCGTTTTAATTTCATGTTACTAAGTAGACTTTAATCTTAATTCAGAAAATGATCAATTATGGGCAAACTAAGTTTTAATCAAACCAGATCAATTAATTATCAACGATTATGAGAATTTTTTAGGATTTATTTCTTATTGTTTATTATTAATTATATTGTCAAATTCGGTTTGTGGCCCGCCTTTAACCATAAGGCAAGAGCGGGTCTTTTATTTTATTTGATATATATTATGGATGGATGGTGAATGATATGATTTATCTGTGATGAATGCAATGAATGAATCTAATTGGGACGGTTAATTAATTTTCCACATAGGAACTCGGTTCGATTTATTCGGGTTTGGGTTTAAATAATTAGCTTTTCTAAAATAAAATCAAATTAGAAATCGTAGGTTAAAAGAGGCCGGTTTTTCCGGGCGTCAGCTTCCAACGGGCCGACGTACCTAATTCCCTTACCTAGAATCGTACTTGGTACGCCTGACCAGTATTATTTCAAAATAAAAGGCCTTGAATAAAATGGGTTAAAATTGAGTCACTTTTACAAAATAAAATCAAAACGGTCCCATTGCCGAAATAATGGGTGGCGACTAAAAACGATTTATAAGACCGATTTATCGGCATCGCATATCAAAAAAAGGTTTTATCACTTTCTTAAAATATTTAAGTACACCAAATAAAACCACGATTTTCTCCGGGGGAAAACAAGAACGAGCTTGGTTGATTTTATTTAACAAAGTGGTTTTCTCTTTATTAAACCTGTTTTATTAATCCTCAGAAATGGCGATCCTTTTTGAAAAGGGATTTTAAAAAGGTCCCTTTAGAGTTCGAGAGTTAGGTACGATATAGGGAGATGTTAGGCACCCATATCGCCCGGTTAAACCGACCTCCTTGTTGTCCATTGATGCACAATGATTAATAACACAATTAACTAGGATTGGGGTGTAAAATTAATTTTAATGCGATTTTGAAGAAATGACAACCATGCAAATAATCTCAAGCATTTGACATAAAATAAATCATCCAAAGAAGGGGGTGAGGAGGAAAGAGTACAAACCAATCACCTAATTGTTTACAAATGCTGAGCATGATGAGCAGAGTGCGCTGTTTTCAGAACAAATGCACAGTGAATCACGAGATAGGAGGGAAACATTCATCCCTCCAAATTTTCCATTTACCCTTAATTAATACATATAAGCAATAAATAGGACTCATTAAGGTCCCTTACATTTAGCCAATATACAAAACTTGAACTAATCAAAAAAAGAAGCATCCATCCAACACAAACATAACAAGAACATCATTCACAGAATTAAATCATACATTCAGAACCATAACATAATCATTCACCAAAATAATGCTTTACATGATGCATGCTCATATTACAGAGTTAGTACGTCATGGGTTAGTGCAATAATAATTATATAAAGGACAACATATTAAAAGTGCTTGAAAGTAAAGAACATTAATTTAAAAGACAATAACTTAAAGGCTTGAATCAAGATTAGAGTTCATGGTTTTGATGTTCATCATGAATGATGAACAAATATACCAATCACTACTCAAAACCTTGCTTATTGGTGTTTATTAGATCCATTTATGGATAACAACGCATCACAGACCAATTATGGTTCGAGCTTTGCCACTGGATATTCGGATCAGGACAGGTTTATTGATTATAAGCATTCTGGACCTCTGAATTAAAGTGCCTGGCGCCACAGGGAAAAGTGGCATGCACCACACATAGTGGTGCCAGGCCCTTCCCTGATCAAGAAGGTCACAAAGAAGAAACAAAACAATTGGGGGGTGATCCGAGATGAAGTGGCGCATGCCACATATAGTGGCTTGTGCCACTTTGGTTATTAGTGCACCACGGAGGCACAAAAGGTCCCCTTTGTTTGATCCCATGTTTCCCTAACAACCAAGTTCAAAAATGGTGTTTAAACACCAAAAGAAAAAGGAAAAAAGATGAAGAAACGACATAAAGGTCCTCAGGTATTACCTTTTTGGAGATTCCCTCAATGTTTTTGTAAGAATGGATAAATAGATCTATAGGTTGAGTTCTGGATCCAACAATCCGAGTTTGTGTTGACGCATAATTTTGTGCCCCCACCTGACCCGGTGATGATAAGAGGATAAGGGATAAGATATCACAATCAACCAAAAGTGTTTGAACCAAAATTTGAATCGAACCGGCCCAAAGGAGTCTGACCCGCGTTAGGGTTGTGTCACACAACTATTACCTGCGTGACGGCACTCTTAGTTGCGTCACGTAACTCTAACGAGGCTGACACCTCTGGCGCGCGCCCGTGCAACGGCCTGCACTGTTTGTATGGATACGCGGCAACTGTACGAAAAGTAAGTTGCATCACGCAGCTTACGGTTGCGTTACGCGGGTATAACCTACGTGACGCGACTATGTTCTGTTGCCCTACCCATATAAATACGACATTTTGTGCTAAAAATGGGACTTTTGACTTTTCTCTCGTTTTTCTCTAAAAATTCTAAGGTTTTAAGCTAAGTTTTCATTAAACGGCTAGGGTTTTCTTCCCCAAGAACTCAAGTGAGTAAACTTGAGGAAGATCAAGCTATTAACAATTTAGTTTTGAAATCAAAAAGCATAAAAAATATAAGAAGAGAAAAAGAGAGAAAGGAAAGAAAGAGAGAAACATTTCGTTCTGTGAAAAAAGTGATAACCACACTTCTGGGATTGTGAGACTGTGTTCTTGAGCTAATCAAAGTGTATGCAATCCTCAAATCTGAGGGCTACGTAACCATTTTAACTTTTCTTTTTCATTTCTAGTCTTTTATTTCCTAAAAATCTTATTTTCATAGTGTTTAGTTGATCTGTTATTGGTTAGACGTAATTTTGCCCCATTGCTGGACTTTTCTGAGTTGAGTTTAATCATTTTTGACAAAAAGAACACGTAAAAAGAGTAGTTTGAAAGGTAGTTGCGGACCAGAGCAGCCGCGTCACGCAGCTACTACCTGCGTGACGCGACTGTTCATGTCCAAAAGCCCTTAACCTGGAGTGGACCACCCGCGTGATGCAGCTGTTCATGTACTCAGTTTCCATTTTGTTTTTATATTTGTGTCTAATATTTTGCTTTGAATAAATGATCAATATACCTGAGGATTTTAATAAAGTCACGAACAGTTCCGTCACGTAGCTAGGAGTTCCATCACGCGACTGTTCTTCCTAGAACAGCTGCGTGACGCAACTGTTCCAATTTCCAGGACAATAACCAGAGTTCCGTCATGCGACTGTTCTTCATAGAACAGCTGCATGATGCAACTGTTCTAAGTTCCAGAATAAAGGACAAGAGCTCCGTCACGCGACTGTTCTTCATAGAACAACTGCGTGACGCGACTGTCTTCAAGTTCCAGAACACTTTTCTTATTTTGTCTTAATTTCATGTCATTAAGTAGATTTTTAATCTTAATCCGGAAAATGATCAATAATGGGCAAATTAAGTCTTAATCAAACCAAATCGATTAATTCATTGTGATTACAAGATTTTGGGATTTGTTATTTATTGTTTACTATTGATTATATTATTAAACTCGGTTTGTGGCCCGCCTTTAACCATAAGGCAAGAGCGGGTCTTTTAATTATTCTTACTATATATTGTTGATGAATGGTGGATGTGATGATTAATTTATGATGAATGCAATAAATGAACCTATTTGGGACGGTTAATTAATTTTCCATATAGGAACTCAGTTCGATTTATTCGGGTTGGGTTTGTATAAATAAATTGGCTTTTTCTAAAATAAAATCAATTAGAACTCGGAGGTTAAAAGAGGCCGATTTTCCGGGCGTCGACTTCCAACGGGCCGACGTACCCAATTCCCTTACCCAGAACCTCATTG
Organism: Jatropha curcas; assembly: GCF_041381405.1. NCBI lineage: Eukaryota > Viridiplantae > Streptophyta > Magnoliopsida > Malpighiales > Euphorbiaceae > Jatropha > Jatropha curcas. The sequence continues at coordinate 22,101,240 of NC_143160.1, read as the reverse complement.
GTTCGCCTGACCAGTTTTTCTAAATAATTTGGCCTTGAATAAAAATGGGTTAAATGGAGTCATTTAATAAAATAAAAACGGTCTCATTGCCGAAAAAATGGGTGGCGACTCAAAATATTTTATAAGACCGATTTATCGGCATCGCATATCCAAAAAGATTTTTTTTTCACCTTTTTCCAAAACAATAATACAATAATAAAAAAGATGTTTTCCGAGATCCTTCCGGGGTTTTTGGGATCTCCTTTTGGGACGAAAACAGTTTGGCGACTCTGCTGGGGATTTTGCACCCACTAATCCCCGGTTATTTTTTTTTTAATAAATAATTTAGTGGTTGCAATTAGGAATTGACTCTAAAAAGCCTACTTTTCTAAATAAAATTGGTTAGAAATGCCGATGGAAAATTTTTAATCGTCCGTATGTGTTTAATTGCTTTCCTTTCCTTTTATAGGATTTTTGCATTCATTCGCATTTCTCTCTTCTCACCTCATTCTACCCATACTACCCTTCGGTACTGGTGTTAAGTTTGACGGTGGATTTAGCCTAAACCATGCGATTTAGGTGCATCCATCCGAGAATTAACATTACTACCAACTGCAAGCCTAGTACCTCAAAGGTGCGCCAAAAGGAGTAGGCCCAACAAAGCCTGAATCCTGTTTGCGGAACCCAGACTTTGTTAAGCCCAATAAGACTAAAGCCAATGCATGTAGTTAAAAAACCGTAGTTACTTCCCCTAAGGAAATACCCGGTTCTATTTGCTGTTGTTATGCCGCATTCATTTCGGAGAGTTGATATCGTCAATCTTGTGAACCCCTCCCCAAAATGCCAAGGGCATTGGAATGCATGTGACTAAAGGAAGAAATGCACGTGAATGTATGAGTCGCCACCTTGTTTAATTGTTTTAGGGTAAACTAGGAAAAAACCCTAAGTGACTCCAATTTTAATTAACCTAGTTACTAGATTAATTAGCCCAATGTCTAAGGCATGGTCTTCGAACCCGAGGTGGATCCCGAGACTATGTCATGCTGATGAAACTAACCTAAGAATGAATGTTTTGCAAGGAAGATGAAATAATTTAGACCAATGAAAAAGATGTTTATGTGATTCGACTTGCCGCCCGGGGTTAGATCCCGAACGTGCCTACGTACTTCCGTTTGAATGGAAGATCAAAGTCAACGTAGTTCGATAGGCCTCTTTTAGAGGGCTTTGAATGGGATGCTTTATGCATGAGTGTGTGTATGCTTTGTACATTTTGTTTAGGCATTTTGCCAAAGAATTGATTGTTTTAGGCATTTGTTGCCAAAATGTTGATTGGGCAATTTTATTGCCAAAAATTGACTGATTTAAGGCTTTTAGCCAAAAAGATTGATTTAGGCAATTTGATTGCCAAAATGATTGATTTTAGGCGCTTGTCGCCAAAATGATTGATTTTAAGGCTTTTAGCCAAAAGATTGGTTAGGCGATTGTCGCCAAAATTGAATGGTTTAAGGCTTTTTAGCCAAAATGAATTGATTTAGGCAATTGTTGCCAAAAGTTGAATTAAGGCTTTTAGCCAAAATGAATGGATTTAGGCAATTGTTGCCAAAGGTTGATTTAAGGCTTTTAGCCAAACGAAATTAATTTAAGCGATTTGTCGCTATAAAAATGGTTAATTTTCACTTATAGACAATTTGTTTGTCTAAAGCGATTAATTAAAGGTTTCTAGCCAAATTTCTTTGATTTAAGCGATTTGTCGCTATGCAAGATTAACTTTTCACTTATAAGCAATTTATGGGCTTTAAAGTGATGAATTAAATTGAAACATAGGCAATTTATTGCCATAAAAAAAACGTGTTTAAGTAGGACCTTTAGTCACAATCATTGATTAACTGGACTTAGGCCAAGAACTGTTCGAAATAAAGGCAATTTCACCATAGTTATTGATTAACTAGGCTTCTATAGCCAATATTGTCGGATTTAAGCTTTTAATACCACGATTATTAATTAACCGGGCATCTAAGCTTAATTTTATTTAATTGAGGCAATTTATTTGCCTAGTGGATGATATGAATGCATTTATGCAGTTATAGAATTAGGAGGGGTAGAAGAGAGGCATGCATGTAATGCTAAAATTAGATAGACAGAGTTTAGTTTGTGTACCTGATTTAGTCGACGGCCACTTCTTAACTCCAGGTTAAGCTCCTCGTTAAGGGAAATATTAATTAAATTGGAAATTTAATGACCACTTAATAGAGCAAGAAAGCAAATGAAAGCTGACTAAAATAAAATAAAATGCAGAAAGCGATAAAAGAATCGCAAAGAGCGCAAAGGGAGAAGAGAGGTCCGTCAACACAGACTGTGTGTCTCCATGGAGCCCCCCGGGGCCTCTTTTTATAGGAAAAAACGTGCCCCTGGGCGCATCTGCCCGCCCTCGAGGGCGGGCATGTCCGCCCTGCCTGGGCGGTCATGCCCGCCCAGAGTGGGCGGACATGACCGCCCTTTGGGCGGGCATGTCCGCCCTGCCTGGGCGGTCATGTCCGCCCACTCTGGGCGGGCATGTCCGCCCGGCCTGGGCGGGCATGTCCGCCCACTCTGGGCGGGCATGTCCGCCCGGCCTGGGCGGGCATGTCCGCCCACTCTGGGCGGGCATGTCCGCCCTGCCTGGGCGGGCATGTCCGCCCAGGTTGGGCGGGCGTGCCTTCTTTTTTTCGCTCCGGAGGCTTTTCCGGGAGTTCCGGACTTCCAAAAAATATTCCGAGACCAGTTCCGTGATCCTCGTAATTTTCCGGACGTTTCAAGTACCATATTGGCATATTTTCGGTGAACTTTCCGAAAGGCCTCCGGTCCGGCCGGACTGTTCGCAGTCCGAAAAAAACAGGCTTTTGAGCCTCAAAAAATTTGAGTATTCACAGGCGACTGCAGCCGCTGTCGCCGGCGGCCGTGCCGCCGGCGATAGCGGCTACCGCCGCCTTTAAGGGCGGCCGCCACCGCCGCGGCAGGGAAAACCGGCTTTTTCGAGTCTCAAAATTTGAGTATTCACAGTTGCCCCCCACCGGCAACCATAAAAATGATTTATGGGCGTCGGTGGTTGTCTGAAGACCAAATTTTGAGGATAGGCAGAGGAGGAAACCCCGCCGTTGGGTTCTTCCTTGAAATGAAATGATCGAATGCAAGGATTTATGTTTGCAATTTAAAGATGTTTTTGCCTCTTTGAGGACTTAAAAAGATGTTTTGCCTCTTAATGAGGGCTTTGAAAAGAAATTTTGTTTTTTTTTTGTTTTTTTTTTTTCTTTGAGAACCAAGGGTCCACCCTAAGTCGAAATGATCAAATGGCTTGGTTATTGGTTAGGGTTTCACCCTAGGTCTTGTGTAAAAGGTTAACCATTAACCGGGTTCTACCCTGGGTTTCTGTAAAAGAGATTGATGATGGTTGGGTCTCACCCTGGGTTGTGTATGTTTTTTTTTTATAACACTTGCCCCTGAATTCGACTTGGAGGATTTTGCCCCCTGCTTGAGGGAATTGATGCCCTTATTATCTGAAATGGAATTTCTTCTTAATGAAAGACTAAAATTCCGTGATTACTTCTGTGATGGGAGAATGGTGAAGGTTCTTATCACTCCTTGCCCCCAGAATGGTGCTGACCATGGAACATTTCAAAACATTGGTGTTGTTGTACTTGTCCAAATCGATTAAGGAATCAAAGAGAACAAAGCCACTTATATGACTCGAGGAAACGGACAATGTGGATGACATCGCTCGTCTGAAAGGATCGAAGAAACGATGGTCCGAGTGGAGACGAGGTATTGAAGAATTACCTCTCAACGATTATATTTGACATTTTTTTTTTTTAGGGTTGTTTTGACATTTCCTCTCTCTCTTTTTTTTTTCGAGGAATAACTCAAAGAGTGACGCTTTCAAAACGAACTTTTGAGAATGACTCGATTTTTTTTTTTTTTTTTTGGCTCGTTGTGGAATGACCACTGGTGATGGAGACTTGATTTTAGAGATTCATTGGAGACTCGATTTAGAGACTCACATTTTTCTTGCAAGGAACTCAGTGATTCTTGAAAAAAAATGATTTATATATTCCCAAGGAGAACTATGAAAGCACCTTTTTTTTTTTTTTTTTTTTTTTTACCTTAACTTTTGCCTAGTAGCCGCCCTTTCAGGTTTTTGACTCTAGCAGGCTCTTTGCCCTAATTTTTGCCTAGACCGCCCTTTCGGGTTTTCAGCCTAGCGGGCTACCCATTTTTGCCTAAGCCGCCCTTTTCGGGTTTTCGACTTAGCGGGTTTTGCTCTCTTTTTTTTATTATATATTTTTTTTTATATTGGCAAAGAGAAAATGCTTATTTATGATGCAAACTTATGTTTGTGACCGCGCCTTTGTGGCTGCCTACGTATCTCCAAGAACTCTTCGGGGGATGGGGAGAATCAGGTCTTTCGTAGTTCCTTCCGGGATGCGAACTTCGTGCTCGGCTGGTGCGGAATTTATTTCCGACTTGATGTTAGCGTGGAATTCCTTTCCGTCTTGGTGCGAAATTTATTTCCGACTTGCTATTGGGGCAAAATTCAATTCCGAATTAATGCTGGTTATGGAATTCATTTCCGATTTGATTTCTTCGGGATTCCCTCCCGACTTGATTTCTTCGCGGGATTTCTTCCTGGCTTGATGTTTTTGCGGGATTCCTTCCCGGCTGGATGTCTTTGCGGGATTCCTTCCCGACTTGATGTTGATGCAGAATTCATTTCTGACTTGATTTCTTCGCGGGATTCCTTCCCGGCTTGATGTCTTTACGGGATTCCTTCCCGGTTTGATGCAGAATTCATTTCTGTTTTGATTTCTTCGCAGGATTCCTTCCCGGCTTGATGTCTTTGCGGGATTCCTTCCCGGTTGGATGTCTTTGCAGAATTCATTGCTGCCTTGATTTCTTCGCGGGATTCCTTCCCGACTTTGATGATGTTGAATCAACTTATTGACTCGAGCTTTAGGCGAATCTGACTTTTGTTGTTGTAGTGGTTTTACCACTGGTTGACTGAAATATGACTTGTATTCATCACAAAGAGTTTTGAATACCCACATTGTGGTGGTAACTTGAGTGGCTTGAGTGTTGAAGAAGCTTTTATGCTTTGAGTTTGTGGTTTCGCCATGTTTGAATTCTTGAGGTTAATTTGATTCCTTTTCTTGAACTTTATCTTCCTCTGAATTTGAAACTTATTCCTCAATGGTTCTCCTCTCCATAAGGAATTTTGAGGAGACTCTTCCTTGAGAAGTGATCCTTGTTTATAAGGACATTTGTACTTGTGCCATGCTTGGCGCTTGATTTTCAAGGTGTTTGTTGTCATCCAATTTGTGGAAATGACTGCTTCTTTTAACTTGCTTTTTCAAAATGTGAGCAGCCGCTTGGTCTTTGTCCTTATGGCTGAAATGATTTGTCATCTACCCTTGATGGGCTTGAATTTAACGGAGAGCTTGCAGTTGACCCATTTTTGACAACTTGATTTCCTGTAGCTTTGTCCTTGATTTCTTTCTTGTGTGCAGAAGTTCCTTCTGACCCATTTTTTTCTTTTGCTTGTTTGCTTCCTTTTGACCAGGGGTTCCTTTTGTCCCGTTTTTCCTTTTGCTTGCTTAGAAGCAGCCTCTCCATAAAGAATTTCGAGGCAACTTGATTCTAAGATAACTTGAGTAGTGTATGCACAGCATTGCGACTTCGTGTAGACCCAATCCAATTCCAAACATAACTTCTTTATTCTGTCGCTTTTAAGCTCAAAATTCAGACACCTCTCTGTCAGAGCATCTTCCATTCCTGGGTTTTCGGAGAAACCATTCTGGCCCTAGCCCCTTCAATCGGCTTTGCCTCGGTACTGTTTGAAGTCTTGCGTACCCTTTGCTGGATCCTTTCCATGATTACCCTTCAAAACTTCCCTTTTGATGGTGCTTCTTAGGATGCCCCAGCTTTGATTGATGCAGAGCAAATGAATGCATTTTCCTTTGCCAATTTTTATTATCTTTTTTTTTTTATCATCATTTTTTTTAATTTCTTTTTTTATTATTTTTTCGATTTTTTTTTTTTTTGTGCTTTCACAGGAAAGGATAGGGAAAGAGTATAAACATGATTAGAACGTAAACTGATTCCTTTTTATTGATAAGACAAAATTTGTGTACAAAAGACACTTAGATTTACAAATTTGAATTGAATGAAAACTTGAAGGGAAATGAAAATGAAAAGAAAAGAAACTAGACCCTAAAAGATAGACTCTAGGTGGACTGTGATAGACTAGGATTGGATTGACTGTAGTAACTTTGTTCTTCTCGATGCTTAAATCGATCAGGCAGGTTGTTGTTGGTTTTGAACAATTCCTTTGTTCTTTTGGAGGCTTGATCTCAACCCTCTCAGGCACAAACTTCATTTATTTATGAGAAAAGTTCGAAAGGATCGAATGATTCTTGTTCAGCAATTTTTTTTTTTGCATTAATCCCATGGTTAGGCAAGGGATTGGTTGATATTCAGCTTGCTCTTGGGGATGATGGACCCATTGTCAACCAGGTCTTGTAGACGGTTTTTCAAAGTCCAGCATGATTCGGTTTTATGCCCATGTCCTTGATGGTACTCACAGTATTCCTTGGCTTTGAAATTTCGGGGCAGGGGGTTTGGTAATGGCCTTGCTTCTAAGGGCTTCAGTAAATTTGATTTCACTGCTTCTCGGAACACCAAAAGGATTGGCATGCCGAGATCAGTATATTGCCTCCTTGGCTGATTGTTTCCCAAATTCCCAACACGTAAAGGATTCGTGGAGATTATACTGGCTATTTCATTTGTCTCACTGGATCCAGCATGATTCTGCTTCTTGTATGAGTCTTCTTTGAGTTGACCCAACTGGATTAAGTCTTCCACCTTAGTTGCAGTCGCAATAAGCGATTGGAACGTAGGCAAGTACTGTGTTTGAAGATGTGAGTGGTAGACAGGCAGTAAATTATTGATTATTATGTCAACTTGTTCCTGTTCAGAGGGTCGGTTGATCATTTGAGCAGCTTTGGCCCTCCACCTCGAAAGGAACAAGGAGAAGGGCTCATTGTTCTTTTGTCTAGTGGTTTCCAGCTCTCTCCGAGTGACATCCACTTCGATATTATAATGGTACTGCGTGTTGAAAACATTGCATATGTCCTCCCAATTCTTCATTTTGGAACGATCCAAGCTTACAAACCATCTTAATGCAGCACCAGTCAAAGATTGCTGAAACAACTGAGCAAGGAGCTCGCTGTTCAGGCCAAACGGGTTGAGGGCACCTACATACATTTTCAGGTGCGTTTTAGGACAAGTGGTTCCATCAAACTTGTCCATGTTGGGCATCTTGAACTTTGTCGGCAGTCTTGCTTCGGGGAACAAGGACAAGGAGTCCATGTCCACGACTTCTTTGTGTGTTTTGAGGGCAGTGATAGACCTTTCCAGGAGTTCTAGTTTCTCTCTCATTTTCTGAGCTTCCAGCTCAGAAGCAGTTCCAGAGGGCATGCCATCCAGGTTAAGGGTAGGGTTTATTGGTTCTGCAGCAGGTCCCAGATTGGAGGTAGAAGGTCCACTTCCCCCGGCGGAAACCCCATTTCCATTACCACCACCAAGTTCGGCTATTAGGGCAGTCCTCTGGGCAGCCAATGCCTCATTCATTCTAGCCTCCATTCTGGCTTCCAATTGTTCAATGAGGTTTTGGATGTCAGACAGTGATGCCATTGGTGCAGTTGGGGTTGTTGGACTTGTGGGTGAGAGCTCAATTGGTGTTTCGGGTACAGGTGGTCTTTGGAGGGGTACCTGTAAAAGGACATAGCCAAAATGATTAGACTATAAGGTATTTTCATAGGGCATGTGAGATAGTGTGAGATGGGGTAGTGTATGGGCGAGGTATTTGGTCATGACCCTTGTGATGTGGGGTGATATTGGTATGCTAGGACACCTAGGATAGAACTCCATGGGATGTGATATGTAAGGTAGAGTGTTTAGGGCTGGACACCTCGACTTTTCGAAAGACCCTAAGTTCTCAAAAAAATTTTTTGGGCCTTAGGGGCCAAAATGTGAACTTTTGGGCCTTTGGGGCCAAAGTGTGAATTTTTGGGCCTCTGTGGCCAAATTGGGAATTTTTGGGCCTCTGTGGCCAAATTGGGAATTTTTGGGCCTTCGGGGCCAAATTGAGAATCTTTGGGCCTCTATGGCCAAATTGGGAATTTTTGGGCCTTCGGGGTCAAATTGAGAATTTTTGGGCCTTAGGGGCCAAATTGAGAATTTTTGGGCCTTTAAGGCCAAATTGGGCATTTTTGGGCCTCTGTGGCCAAATCTAGAATTTTTTGGGCCTTAGGGGCCAAAATTGGAAATTTTTGGGCCTCTGTGGCGAAATTGGGAATTTTTGGGCCTCAGTGGCCAAATTAGGAATTTTTGGGCCTTAGGGGCCAAAATGTAATTTTCCAGGTCTTAGGGACCAAAATGTGATTTTCCAGCTTTGAAAAGGAATGTTTTTTTTTTGTGAAGTATGGGATGAATGCGTGAATGCGCACGACATCACAACATAATTCATTTTAATGGAATGATCCAGCATCATTGGGTGCATACTGTCCTAAAGGATAGGTTCTATAGGCTATGACACAAATAGAGGATTGGCTTATTAAGGGACCCTTGAGCCTTGAGCATGGATATACCTAACCACATGTGAAACAAAGAGTTTCGCGTGGGTCCAACAGTACGCATGCCCATGGGCCACCCCCAAAAGGATTAGGGATGGTTTGCGGCAACAGGGAGGACGCTTTGGCTGTCCGTCGACATAATCAAAGAGACCTGCCGATCAGCGCTACTTGCTATCCAGACTCAGAAGTTTGAAACAGAGAGAGAAGAAATTCATTTGAAATTCGTTTTTTATGCAATGGAGAAAAAGATTCTCAATCGTGCAAATAAATAAACAAATTTACATGTTTTATAATAAAGAAACGATTAAGTCCAAAAATTCTCCTCATTAAGCATTCTTAAAGAAAGAACACTTAATCTTTGCTAAGGTACCCTGCAAAATCAAGCATTGTAAAATAATGCCCTAAAGAAGGACAGGTTAGTTTACACAGCAATTGTAGTCCACTTTATGCAAAATGATTACATAAATCCCCAGTGAAGTCGCCAAACTGTGAACCCCTCCCCAAAATGCCAAGGGCATTGGAATGCATGTGACTAAAGGAAGAAATGCACGTGAATGTATGAGTCGCCACCTTGTTTAATTGTTTTAGGGTAAACTAGGAAAAAACCCTAAGTGACTCCAATTTTAATTAACCTAGTTACTAGATTAATTAGCCCAATGTCTAAGGCATGGTCTTCGAACCCGAGGTGGATCCCGAGACTATGTCATGCTGATGAAACTAACCTAAGAATGAATGTTTTGCAAGGAAGATGAAATAATTTAGACCAATGAAAAAGATGTTTATGTGATTCGACTTGCCGCCCGGGGTTAGATCCCGAACGTGCCTACGTACTTCCGTTTGAATGGAAGATCAAAGTCAACGTAGTTCGATAGGCCTCTTTTAGAGGGCTTTGAATGGGATGCTTTATGCATGAGTGTGTGTATGCTTTGTACATTTTGTTTAGGCATTTTGCCAAAGAATTGATTGTTTTAGGCATTTGTTGCCAAAATGTTGATTGGGCAATTTTATTGCCAAAAATTGACTGATTTAAGGCTTTTAGCCAAAAAGATTGATTTAGGCAATTTGATTGCCAAAATGATTGATTTTAGGCGCTTGTCGCCAAAATGATTGATTTTAAGGCTTTTAGCCAAAAGATTGGTTAGGCGATTGTCGCCAAAATTGAATGGTTTAAGGCTTTTTAGCCAAAATGAATTGATTTAGGCAATTGTTGCCAAAAGTTGAATTAAGGCTTTTAGCCAAAATGAATGGATTTAGGCAATTGTTGCCAAAGGTTGATTTAAGGCTTTTAGCCAAACGAAATTAATTTAAGCGATTTGTCGCTATAAAAATGGTTAATTTTCACTTATAGACAATTTGTTTGTCTAAAGCGATTAATTAAAGGTTTCTAGCCAAATTTCTTTGATTTAAGCGATTTGTCGCTATGCAAGATTAACTTTTCACTTATAAGCAATTTATGGGCTTTAAAGTGATGAATTAAATTGAAACATAGGCAATTTATTGCCATAAAAAAAACGTGTTTAAGTAGGACCTTTAGTCACAATCATTGATTAACTGGACTTAGGCCAAGAACTGTTCGAAATAAAGGCAATTTCACCATAGTTATTGATTAACTAGGCTTCTATAGCCAATATTGTCGGATTTAAGCTTTTAATACCACGATTATTAATTAACCGGGCATCTAAGCTTAATTTTATTTAATTGAGGCAATTTATTTGCCTAGTGGATGATATGAATGCATTTATGCAGTTATAGAATTAGGAGGGGTAGAAGAGAGGCATGCATGTAATGCTAAAATTAGATAGACAGAGTTTAGTTTGTGTACCTGATTTAGTCGACGGCCACTTCTTAACTCCAGGTTAAGCTCCTCGTTAAGGGAAATATTAATTAAATTGGAAATTTAATGACCACTTAATAGAGCAAGAAAGCAAATGAAAGCTGACTAAAATAAAATAAAATGCAGAAAGCGATAAAAGAATCGCAAAGAGCGCAAAGGGAGAAGAGAGGTCCGTCAACACAGACTGTGTGTCTCCATGGAGCCCCCCGGGGCCTCTTTTTATAGGAAAAAACGTGCCCCTGGGCGCATCTGCCCGCCCTCGAGGGCGGGCATGTCCGCCCTGCCTGGGCGGTCATGCCCGCCCAGAGTGGGCGGACATGACCGCCCTTTGGGCGGGCATGTCCGCCCTGCCTGGGCGGTCATGTCCGCCCACTCTGGGCGGGCATGTCCGCCCGGCCTGGGCGGGCATGTCCGCCCACTCTGGGCGGGCATGTCCGCCCGGCCTGGGCGGGCATGTCCGCCCACTCTGGGCGGGCATGTCCGCCCTGCCTGGGCGGGCATGTCCGCCCAGGTTGGGCGGGCGTGCCTTCTTTTTTTCGCTCCGGAGGCTTTTCCGGGAGTTCCGGACTTCCAAAAAATATTCCGAGACCAGTTCCGTGATCCTCGTAATTTTCCGGACGTTTCAAGTACCATATTGGCATATTTTCGGTGAACTTTCCGAAAGGCCTCCGGTCCGGCCGGACTGTTCGCAGTCCGAAAAAAACAGGCTTTTGAGCCTCAAAAAATTTGAGTATTCACAGGCGACTGCAGCCGCTGTCGCCGGCGGCCGTGCCGCCGGCGATAGCGGCTACCGCCGCCTTTAAGGGCGGCCGCCACCGCCGCGGCAGGGAAAACCGGCTTTTTCGAGTCTCAAAATTTGAGTATTCACAAATCTCAAAACGCCCTGTTGGTTGTCGAGATTAGACCAATTCCTAGGAAACAGATGTCGGAATTTTATACCAATGGAATCCGTGTGTGGGAGAAATAAGGTTGGAAGGCATGCATTTCCCAACTCCCGTTCCCCTCTGTGTTATAAATTGTACATATGTTGTGACATTCATGCACCATGTAACACTTTCCTTTTCAGCCATGCATTAATAAGAGCTAATGTTCGGCATGGACATTTGACCTTGATTTTGAGACTGGACTTCAAATTCGTTTTGAATAATATAATGCAGTCACTTATAGCAAATCAATACCCAAAAGAAAAGGGAGATATAAGGGGGTTACGATTCGTTTGTATTTTTACATTTCTTGTATTATCTGAAAATAAGTGAGAGATTACAGAATGTTGTAACAAAATGAAATGAAAATCCTGCTTGGGGCCATATGTCCCAAGGCAAAAAGTAAGGATACAATAAAATAAAAAATAACAAAATAAAATCCCGCTCGGAGATTCTTTCATTCCGAGGCAAAAGTTAGGGATTAGAGAGAAAATAGTCGATCGTAAATCCAAAAGGAACGGTCGACGACAGATAATGCTCGAAATGTTCAAGTATAAAATAAGTTATTGACGTGTCATTCATACCGAATTTTTGGTCCAGTCGTCGAAATCGAGATCTTATTTCCATGCTGGGTTTAGCACATTAGAAATGCATCTCTCATCATATGTGCTTTCATTTTCACATGCATACATGCAGGACCTACTTTAACTCAGACATTTTTTTTGTCAGAATTGATCCTTCCCAAGAAACTACTTCAAGAGCTTGAAACCGACGTCCTGGTCAGCGTCTAACCAGAACATCCCCAATCCCCGAGTTTATTCCAGTCAGTTCCACGAGCTATTCAAGTTCATCAGATTCAGAACCCGGTTTAGATCCAAAAGAAATGGCAGATGATATAGGGGATGAGCCCGGATTTTCGCAAGCTCAGATAAGAACAATTGCTCAGATTGTGGCCGCTGCTCTCGCCCAAGATAGGGCTCAAAACCAAGCTACTCCCGCTTCGAGCAGTCAACCAACGGTTGAAGAAAGGCAAATTCCAGAACCTGTGTCAAACAATCAGGCTTCTGT